>NC_025692.1:5064903-5150364 GCF_000633955.1 Camelina sativa | reverse complement strand
ATTTTTCCCCATCTCCCCATTTGTAAGGCAAATATTGTACCAAGTATTACATCCATATAATGTAAAAGCATATGGTCAAGAAATCAGATGACCAAAATTGATGCACAGCCACTCACATCCATCTATAGATAACATAAATGATGATACAATGTCATTGACTTCGATAATGAACACAAAGAGGTAACAAACGTAAAACCACCTAAACTCTTGACATTGGTACACAAGTGAAAGTAAAACTACAAGGTTGGAGAGTTTTACAAGAGAGTGAGTTGGAGTTTTGGTCGATTAGGCTGAGGCTCTACTACCTCCATGTGAATACTGTTTAAAGACAAGACATGGTGGCGATTCCATACCTGCACAAATCTGAAACAAGTCAATGAATTATAATACTTAACTCCGGTGCTTTAGTAAACGACGATCATCATCCAAGATCTTTAAGATAACAAAAATGAAAAGTTGAGTTTTAGCATGTTCTCCTTATCGTCACATCAGGAAAGGGACAAAAGACTCTTAAGTTTACAAATTTTGTCAGAGCACTCAAGATGCCGGAAAATAATAAACCCTTGAATAATCCACAGAGGGTAAGTGGACTCTTACTATCAGCAACGCTAGTAAGTTGAGACCTGTCTTGGAACACTGTTGGAAGCTTATATATTCCTAATGATGCCGCAAGTAACCTATGGACAAAGACATCTACAACCAGGGAAAGAAACAAGTTTATAACATCTAGCAGATGAAAACAAAGGGAAGACAGAGTAATTTTCACTTACCGGCATATCTCCGGATAGGGGATGTAAAATGAGTCGACATCAGTAACACCAACACACACGCCACTACCCAACCCCTTCTCACGAACTTCCCCATATTTACACTTTCTCTGTCTCTCTTTCTTAATATTTACACTTCCCCATATTTACACTTTCTCTGTCTTCTCACGAACTTCCCCATATTTACAAAAATCAAAGAATGAATGATTGATTCTATGGTCAAGTGAGATTAAAGATTTGAGATTTGGGCTTAGTTCATCACTTCTATAATATATAAAAAAAATCTCTCCTTGTGATATATAACTACAACTATAAAACAGAGCAATCACAATTACAAACTACACATCACAATAATTGAATCCCAAATCCGAAGATCCCTAAAGCAAAGCTCTCTTTCACCAAATAAATAGATGATAAGACGAACCTTTATCTCGCCGATTTGTTAGCCGGTCGACCTCGCCGTCCTCTTCCATCGCTGTGAATCGATTGAATTTCCAGATTTTCCGACAAATCGCCTCTTCCATCGCTGTTTCGAACGAGAGAGAAGAGAGAGAGAAGAGAGAGAGAGTCGCGAAGAACGAAAGAAGAAATGGAAAAAAAATATATATTTTATATTTATGCGTCTACCAATGGAGATACGCCACGTCGCGTTACTCAGGTGGTTGTTCAATTCCTTCCCAAAATAACGATATTCTCATTTTTTACTTGAAAATGGATTTTTAATTAGGATTTTGGGGCCCAATTTCGAGAATACCCCAAAGAGTATTTCCCACTAAAGATGGTCTTATATAAGATCTATTACCCATGGACAGGTCCGGCCCTTGAGACATACTTATGATACATTTGTATGTGGCCTCAAAATAAAAGCCCAATTTTTTTTTTTTTTTTTGTAAAGCTTAAGAAGGTCTGTTAGAGATCTAGATAAGGACCAACATTCCTAAATAAGTTTTTTCTCCTAGAAACTTTTTAACTTTACTGTCACTCAGTCACTCACAAATATAGTTTAGTAAACAACGTAATCGCCATTGATCGAGACCTGTTATTTATGTATGAGATTTTAAGTTCATTTTTTTTTTTTTTTTTTTAACTAGGNGGAGTTCGGGCCTGGGCCTTAATCTTCCCCATGGTCCAGGACTAGTCTTTGCTAATACCTTATGACATGGCGTAAAGCATCCCTCCCACCAGGAATCGAACTAGGGAACACAAGGATCCAACTCGTGCACTTAAACCACTAGCCCACTGCACCGGTGGTATTTTAAGTTCATTTTGCTTTCTCGACTCTTCGAAAGTCGTTGCTTGGGTTTTTTTTGTTTTCGTTTTTTTGTTTATTAAAAATATGTCTCTTCTTAGACCATTTAGGACGTGTTGAATTCAAAACTGAAGATTAAACAATTGAACATGTAGAAATAAGGGTGTTGAAGATGACGACGTTGAATTAAAAATTAAACAATTGAAATATAGTATACAATAAGGATGTTGGACTAGTGACGAAAGGTGAAGAATGGAATCATCATGTGTAATCACATGGGAGAAAGACAATGATTGGATCTCGAAATTATTAGTGTTAACTCTTCAATCATACTAGTAAACCATTTTTTTTATACCACATTGATCGGTTATCATATTTTATAAATAGATATTTATTTCATCTGATGTGGACAAACGAAAAAAAATCTTTTAAACAGAAAATATTATAATAATTGTTATTTTAACTATTTATATCCCAACAATTATGAATTTCAAAATTGATATTCCAAACAACCCCAATATACAATTTTAATTTGTTTTATTAATAATTATCCATATTTTTCATCTCTATATGATTTTAAGAAAAAAAAATTCAACTGTATGACCGTATCTTGTCACTTCTATTTTAATGTTGGTTGTAACAGATTGTAGTTGGTGGCTTGATCTAAATATTTATAATGTTTTATATATAAGATAATCACAACAAACAAAAAAACATATAAAAAATAAGAATAACATATAAAATTAGTGAATTAAGGTGTTGAAAGTTATTAAACAACTATTCTAAAATATAAAATTTATTTAATACTATTGATTAATGGGGAATTGCACCCTATAACCAACAAAAAAACTATAATTCAACAAATAACTACTTTAACCATGTATAAGTAATATACTCTATATAAACTATAATATATACTATATTATCCTTGCCCTTACTATCTCCACCTCCCTACCACCACCATCCCTACCTCCCTTACCATCACCCTCTGGCAACCCTCTCCGGTCACCGGCCTGAGGCCACTACCACCCTCCACCATCACCACTATCCCTTAAATACTAAAACAGTAATTTTGCATACTTTTCATCGTATTTATCTAATTTATTCAAATATACTGCTATAATCTTAATTATATTATTGATTTTGGTTATACAGCTAATTCATCCATAATTAATTAGGTAGAAGAGAGAGGATGATATTGAACAAAAAAATTGATGTTTAATTGAACCAATGTGGATGGTTTTAGTTCTTGTCCGTTCGATTTGATGCCACGCAAAACATGTAACCAAACTCAACATTCTGATAGGATTTTTTTTCTTCACTCAAATTTATGAGTGTAGTTATGATCATTTATACTTTGGTATATGATCAGAAGTCGTACCATTCTATTTTTGTTTCTCTCACAACCATAAACAATTAGTTGAATTTAACAAAATCTCCGTTAATTACACTAGGTATTGAGCCCCACTATATCGCTGAGAACTCATTTTAGTAAATATTTATTACAAAAAATTTTTAATTAAAATTATTTATTAAACTATTAGAATTTTTAAACTATTTAATAAAATTTCAAAAACATACAATTTTTTGAAAAATTCTTTATATTTTATTTGAAAAATATACTTTAAAAAATAATCTTACCTTCACATATGATTAAATAAATAATTATCAATGCTACACAGTACACACACCAAATTAAACAAATTTTTACGATTAACTGCCATGAGATTACATTGCAGTTGTGTTATTTCGTTCGCTTTTATTCATAACCTTTCGTTCGCATCTTTTCAATGTAACATTTTATTTGTGTCTCTTTGTAGTAACTTTTCGTAAATATTTTTTAATTTCTAAAAAAATGAATAAATGCAATCTACAGTCGTGTCTTCTCTTCTTAACCTTGCAGTCATATTTTTGTATATTTTATGAACCATTACAACTTGTTCTCTTGTTGTCAAATATGATATGTAAATGATTATATTTTTAAATTTCTTTCTTTTTGTTTTGTTTTAAATGATAAAATTATGAATACATTGTATAAGACACTATAGATTTCTTAAATAATCATTTAATAAATTACAAATATTAAAAATATTAACTGAGGACCATTATTAATATGACATAATGCTTTGTTTAAATTCATTTAAATTAATTATTTTTATATTTTTTTAGCATAACTCAAGCATATTTCTATTTCCAAAATCAATTTTTACTTCATGAAAAATGAATATTAATATTACTATTCAGTCAATCAATAAGAAAATTACCAATACTCTCAAATTTGAATATAACTAAACAAAAAATTATCACATATTTTATTTACTTGAATCAAAACTCAGTTATATATTCATATAAAAAAAGAATATATCTATTTTCATAAAGGCAGTATTGTAAATGAATATATAATACAAACAACTATCGTTTTATAGATGAAACATATTTCTATATAAAACAACTTATATTCATTAAACATTTTGGCAATTATAATAGATTATATATATATATATAGTTAATCCAATATTGAATGTACTTACTACTTATTTTTCTCCGCCTAAGATGCTGGTTAATTATCCCGAGTCACACATAAATAAATAATGTAATAAATATTAGAGGGGGACAATAATAGTTAAACTTATAACAATATTATTTAGGTGTATGATGTAGCATCACAATGTGCGCGTCTAAGGAAGATGGTCGGCCAAGGACGATCAGGTTCATTGCTCTCACACGCTCCTCTTTTTTTTTGGCAGTCAGAATCCAAAACCTTTTCAAACTTTTAAAATATTTCATATTCAGTATATTTTGTTGTTAAGATTTCAATTTGAGTGTATTATGACTAGAACTAAATATACAAATTCCCTTAATCTATATAAAGTTGTAGATAAGTCTTTGTCGTCAAGATAGTTTATTGGACAATCATCTCAACCGTCAATTTTTCTGTTGATCATCGGTTTTCTATCTCCCAATAAACTGAATATTCCCAACAGTAGAAAATATAATAGAACGAATTTTAATATTTTATTTTTATTTTTACCTTGATATTTCATAAACAGATATTTTTAAAAAAAAATAGAAATATATAAATCCATATTGTTTTCTATAATACAATTAGTTTTCTAATCAAAAAGCATGGAGTAGAAAAATATATACTTGTGACAAAAAAAAAACCAAACATATACGAGCCAATATGCTCTCATTTTCTGAAAAACCAACTTGAACCACATTTTTTAACAGCTAAAAACAAAAATTTCGGTTTGGATTCATACCAATAGAATGATAACCCTCGAGAATAGATGGTTAAAGAGAGTATCTTAAGATTACTTAAACGAAAACAAAAAATTATTCAAATATATTTTATTATTGTAGACAAAACCATAAATATCAAATTTACCAAAAAAATTGAATCGATAAATCAAAAGTTTTAATGGTTCATTAAGTAAACAAAATTTGCCGCGGTGTAATTAAAAGGTTACAACAATTCATTTAAATATATTTTAGTTATTTAAAACTAATAAATAATAATTTATGAATAGTTTATCCAAGTAACATGATCTTAAATATTAATTATACCAATATTGTAATGGTTCAATTAAACGGCTAAAATATATTTTTAATATATTAAAATTAATAATTTATGAAGATGTATACCTAGAGACTGAATATAATTAAATATTACTTTTTCATGGTGATGAAACGTCATTTCTAACAAATTCTGTT
Source organism: Camelina sativa (assembly GCF_000633955.1). Lineage (NCBI taxonomy): Eukaryota > Viridiplantae > Streptophyta > Magnoliopsida > Brassicales > Brassicaceae > Camelina > Camelina sativa. The sequence goes on along the minus strand of NC_025692.1, from coordinate 5,144,634 downwards.
TTAACTAATACAAATATAAAAAAAAATTGAATACAATGATGAGAAGTTATATATATATAGATTTATAAAGATGTTAAAATTTGAATAGACACAACTGTTTGTAAAAGACACAACTCTATATTCAAAAGACGCAACTTTTGAGAGAGACACAACTGTAAAAAATTTCTGTCAAAATTATAAAATTCTCTTATAACTAATACAAATATAAAGAAAATTTGAATACAATGATGGGAAGTCACTTATATATAAATTTATAAAGATGTGAACATTTGAATAAACACAACTGATTGTAAGAGACGCAACTTTTTAGAAAGATGCAACCATTGAAATTTTCTATCAAAAAAATATATACATATTTTACGAAAAGGTACTACGAAAAATCACAACTGTTATTGGTATTTATTCAAATTGTTATTATTATATAGATTTGCATTGGCATGAGATAAAAAACTAATTAAATTGCGAAAAGTATATTCTAATTAAAAAGAGAGAGAAGAAAAAATTAACACTATCAAGAAAGGGGACTTACTCCAATATTTTTCTTCTCACCGTTAACGTTATCACATTTCACAATATAATAAGAAACAACGAAAACGAGGTGACTTAAAAACGTGGAGGAAAAAAAAAAATGGGACTCAAAACATGAAGAAACAAAAGAGAAGGAACAAGAAAGTTGAAGAAACAACAACGCCATTAACTCCGAATGCAAAAGCTCCTGATGAGTTTGCGGCCAAAGAATAGCCACCTTCCCGTGTGTTTGTAGTGAGGATGACAACAATCCAGTTACCACCTTTGGCAATACCAATTCCAGTGAACTTGGAATCATTCAAGTTCTTGATTACGACAAGGGTGAAATTTCTCAAGACAGGAATCGGATCATAGTCAGGAGCACAAGCTTTCATTATCTCGCCGTCTCTGATTACGGTTGTTCTGAGGCGACACTTAGCGAGGAGGTTAGGGAAGTTTGGGATTCTAGGATCTGTTCCGGGGACTAAGGCGAATCCATTGGTGTTTGAGCAGGTTTGGTTCTTGAATTGGTCTGCGACTTCGTCTGCCAGACAGTCTGCGTTGTTGTTCTTTGTTAACGTTTTTAGGTTTAGTGATGTTCTGTATTCGTTGAATACTTTAAGAAGATTTTCTTCATCTGTGGATCTCGAAAACAGACCACTAAAATATATCAATCGGAAGTATTATTTTAGTAAACAAAAGAGATCAAGAAACTTAAGTTTCTTGATCAAGAAGATCTTACCGGAGTCGGAAAGAACAAGACGATGAAGGGAGAAAAAGACTGAGAGAAGAAAGAGTAGATGGAGCTTCGAAATCGCCATTGATGCAGAGGTTCTTCCTTACTTCTTTGGCGAGTTGTTTTGGTGATGATGAACCTGTCACTTATTTATGAGAATGTTATGGTCCCTTTGCTTTCAAAGTCGTTGCTTCTGTTTAGTTCTAATGGGATTTATTTTATTCTTCTTCACTCAATTATGAGTCTTATTTTTTTCTTCTTTAGGCAACAACTCAATTATGAGTTGAATTTTAACAAACGTTTATTCTAAGGTTATTAATTTATTCAGAAATACAAAATAACATCAGCAACAAACTTGAATTTTTGTCCTTCGCTTACACCATCTCCATTAATTACATTTTGCATGGCATGTTGGCATGAGATTAGAAGAAACTAAATTGAGAAAGTATATATTCTAAGAAGAAAAAAAAAAATCTCTTTTGATTTTGAATTTTCTTAACATAAGTCTCGAGTAGAAGAAGAATATGCCATTGCAAGACAGATCAAGACAAAAGAGCAATGTCTTAAAATCTGAATACAAAATAAAAACTGGTGGTGTATGTGACTTAATGAAGATAGGGTGGACCAAATCCTTCCAAAAAAAATCAACTAAAAGACAGTTTCATGCACAACTCTCTCCTCTTCTCTTTTATCTCCCCCTCTCCTCAAGCCTTTCTAGAGCCAAATATTTCCTGCGAAAATGGTGGTTTCTGCTGACTGCAGAATCTCCCTCTCTGCCCCAAGCTGCCTACGCAGCTCCAGGGGGTTAACTAGGCACATTAAGCTTGGCAGCTTCTGCAATGGTGAGCTCATGGGGAAGAAGCTCAACTGGGCTCAGCCTCCAAATATTCGACTTCGATTTTCTTCTACTAACTTCTCTACGAGAGTTTCAATGTCTTTAAATAGTGTGGCTGGAGAGATCAAGGTAAAAAGTTTCAAACTTTTAGCTTCTGCTTTCTATTCTCAATCTTCTTCTTCAATCTTCAAGCTCATCAAATGTGTCCCTGCACTGCATTTGCTTATGTCAACAACCTCCAGGCACAAGAACTTGAGACTGAGAAAAGAGATCCAAAGACAGTTGCTTCCATTATTCTTGGAGGTGGAGCAGGAACTCGACTCTTTCCTCTCACAAAACGTCGAGCCAAGCCTGCAGTTAGTTGCTTCTCTGCTGCAAAGTTTCCAATACTGATTTTCGTGCCACAAAAGTATAACTAATCGGGAATATGTGTGAATTGTAGGTCCCTATCGGCGGAGCGTATAGGTTGATAGATGTACCAATGAGCAATTGCATCAACAGTGGAATCAACAAAGTATACATACTCACACAATATAACTCAGCATCATTGAACAGGCATTTAGCCCGTGCTTACAACTCCAATGGAGTTGGCTTTGGAGATGGCTATATTGAGGTTCCACATTCATTCTTCATCATCTATTACGAGCCAAGCTGGTTTCATACATCTGAGGCAATTGTTTGAAAAAATTCAGGTTCTTGCAGCCACTCAAACGCCAGGAGAATCTGGTAAAAGGTGGTTTCAAGGTACAGCAGATGCAGTTCGGCAATTCCATTGGCTTTTCGAGGTAGGAATAAGACTCTATAACTAACTTATCTTCACATGAATAGACAAGCGGTCCAACAATTCTTTTCATAGGATGCAAGGAGCAAGGACATAGAGGATGTGTTGATCCTTTCTGGAGATCACCTCTATAGGATGGATTATATGGATTTTATACAGGTGAGACAAGATTACTTGAAACCATGTCTTTCATCAAGAGTTAGTTACTCTCAGAGACTCCAACCATGTCTACTTAAATCTTCAGGATCATCGGCAGAGTGGCGCAGATATTAGCATTTCCTGCATACCAATAGATGACAGGTGAATGCAAAAGAGTATATATAGCAATTTTCCCAACTTATTATGCTGAATCAAAGATCATGATTTCTTATAATCCCTTTTTGTGTTACATGGTAGACGTGCCTCAGATTTTGGTCTTATGAAGATAGACGACAAAGGAAGAGTTCTCTCTTTCAGTGAAAAACCTAAAGGAGACGAACTGAAAGCAATGGTATGTTTGAAAAACTTGGGGGATTATATTTTTCAGCAATAATAGCATCTCAGAACAAAACCTGAAGATTTGTTCTAACCTCGGGGTATCCTTAGGCAGTAGACACAACTATTTTAGGACTTTCCAAGGAGGAAGCTGAAAAGAAACCATACATAGCATCAATGGGAGTTTATGTTTTCAAGAAAGAAATACTGTTGAATATCTTGAGGTAACACCATTAGTTCTAGATTTTGTCTTTGCATTCTAAGAACGATGCAAAACAAATATCATATCTTGCAACTGTTTTTGAAATCAGATGGCGTTTCCCCACGGCAAACGACTTTGGTTCAGAGATTATACCCTTCTCAGCTAAAGAATTCTATATGAATGTCAGTAACATTCAGATTAAGCACACAAGTTCATTCAATGAGTAACGTTATATCAAGGAATAACAAGATCTTTTGAGCAGGCTTATCTCTTTAAAGACTACTGGGAAGATATAGGAACAATAAGATCTTTCTTTGAGGCAAATCTCGCCCTCACTGAGCATGTAAGGACGAATATATTCAGGGACAACTCTATTTCCCATGATATTGTTCATAATAATATATACTCGTATTGATATCACATTCGTCTACATGTATACCTTTTAGCCGCCGGCATTTAGTTTCTACGACGCAGCGAAACCAATCTATACATCAAGGAGAAACCTGCCACCATCAAAAATAGACAGCTCTAAGGTAAATAAAACCAGCCATGATATTTACTTCCATACATTTCGGTTTTGGCCCACTTTGTTCAGGATTAACTCTCGACTTCATTACATGTGAAGCTCGTTGATTCAATCATTTCTCATGGAAGCTTCTTAACCAACTGCTTGATTGAGCACAGCATTGTGGGAATTAGATCAAGAGTAGGCAGTAACGTTCAGTTAAAGGTAGGCAAAACAAGTATCTTTCTAAGAATGAAAGGACTAGACTCTAAGATTGTATAATGATCTAAAATGTATGGAAACTCTAGGACACGGTGATGCTTGGGGCAGACTTTTACGAAACTGAAGCAGAAGTTGCAGCACTGCTTGCTGAGGGAAAGGTTCCCGTTGGAATAGGAGAGAACACAAAAATTAAGTAAGACTAACTATAAACTTTACATGGTTTACCTTAGAAACAGTTCTCATTTGTGAAGTTTCCCCATTCCTTTCTTCCTTTTTGTTTATACCTTCTCCTTTTCTCTGCAGAGAATGCATAATAGACAAGAATGCTAGAGTTGGGAAGAATGTAATCATCGCAAACTCAGAGGTAAAATTATCTTTGAGTTAGGAAAATATGGATCCATCAGATGTACATATCTACGGTTACTAATCTAATTCCACTAATGTTATGGTTTGCAGGGCATACAAGAAGCAGATAGGTCATCCGATGGATTTTACATCAGATCCGGCATTACAGTAATCTTGAAGAATTCGGTAATTAAAGATGGAGTTGTGATATGATGATACCTTTTAAGTTTTAACTGTGAGAACTAAAAAGTAAGAATGTAGAGCATAAGAATCAAAACTAAATAAAATTTCTTTGATAATGATGACACTTCTCATACACTCTTCCCATCTAACTATTTAGTTACATTAGACTGATGGTGTCTGGACTCAACCGTATATGTGGCAAATAAGACAAATTTTCTGCACTGGTATAAGTAATACTGTACTTACAAAATGAGTTCCTCGCAGCTGAACATAAGTTCATTTTCGTATCTTTGCAAGACAAATCTTTCCTCCGACATGATCAGATTGGCAACGATGCACTTTTTGTCAGAAAAGGGTATTCGACCAGCTCTTCCAGCTCGGTGCAGATAATCTGTAGCCGTTTGTGGGAGATCAAAGTTGAAGATATGAGTTGTTTCTGGTAGATCAATCCCTCTTGCTGCAATATCAGTAGAAACAAGAAGAAAACCTCCTCCTTGCCTGATTTCCTATAGGAAAGCATGAAGATTAGTAACAAGTACACACATCTAGGATTAGCATCCGCAGACAAAAGAACCACGTACTGTTAGTGAAGCTGCTCGTGAATTGAAATTCATGTCCCCCTCTAGTAGGAGGATCTCCAGCGAGCCATTGTATGAAGTTTTAAGGAATTCCATTAGTAGAGTTGTCGATGGATCATTTCCAACCTTTTTTGACTTCTCAGACTGAAAAGAAGAAACAGAAAAGGGTGTTAAATGGTTAGATGAAGTTAAGTTAGGAGGGAAATAGATGCTTCCAATACCTGCTCCCCGACAAAAATTATAGCTGATTCAGGTGCATCAGACTCTAACAAGGCAAGCAGCATTTGATGTTTATTTGTCTTCTGACACATCTGCCAAAATAGAGGTTAGATGTACTTATAGATTAATATCATGACAAAAGAAGTGGAAGGATGCTAAGAAGTTAAGTCTTACAACGAATCTGTGAAGAAGGCACAAAGGCATGGGCATGATTGCGCTAACATGAACATGGACAACATCCCTCTGCAGAAATATGAGGAAATACAACTGACTTGAGTCCCTAGTTCAGATTTTATATTGCCAAGTGTAAAGTGGGGTGGTATCTACATGAGTACATTCTACAGTAGCCCACAAATCATTTGATTCATTAACCAAGCCCGAACATAAATCAGATGTAAAAGAAACATTTCATAAGCTAACCTTTGTCCACTTTTGCTGTATACAGTCATGCACAAAATGTTTATGCTGGGGAATGGAAGCACTGGCAAAAACTGTCTGACGTTTATCGCATGAAGAAAATGAAGTCAAAAGCTTCCGCACAGAACCAACTTGTTTTGAAGAGTAGAATAAGAAATCAACCTACCAAAGTGACCATTCAGATATATACCGGGGTCAGAAAATNTCCTGGGTCAGAACAACCGAAATCATTTTTCTATGGATAATTAAGTTGAACAGTACAATACAGTTAGAAAAAAGTTTTTACCTCATCTAAAACAAGAACTCTCACAGAGTCAAGTCTAAATATGTGCTTTTCTAGCATGTGACACAAACTTGCTACCGTAGCAACCAAAATCGCTGGTGGCTCAGCCTGAAAAAAAAGTTAAATTTGCTGAACTAAATCACAAGAAGAAGTGACTAAAACACTTAAAAAAAAAAAACTCTTTTGAACAACCTAATCTATCTAACTTAATAAGATCTTAAAATCCAACCTTGAGCCAGCTTTTGTGCCTTCTTAGCGTACCTCCATCTAAGAGAGCCATTACTGTACATCCTTTCACATCAAAATCCGATTTTGCAGCCAACATTCTAGCAACTTTTGTAACCTAAACCCAAAGAGGCAACAAATTATAATCATATCACAAAAAAACATCAAGTCAGATTAGTGAAGATTTCAAAACCAATGCCTACTACTACTAGTTCACTTACTTGCATACCGAGCTCTCGAGTGGGTACAACAATTACAGCTTGCACAGAAGATCGTTGAGGATTAATAAGAGAGAATATGTGTAACAGGTAAGTCAATGTCTTGCCTGAACCTGTCTAAGATTACCCCAAAAAAAAAAACATAACAACATTAACCAAAAGTTTCAAAACAGATAATCAAAAGAGAGAAGCATGATGAGAAGAAAAAGGACTTGAGCATGGAGGATGCAGTCACGGCCTGTAAACAAAGTAGGTAGAGCTTCTCTTTGTATGTCTGTGGGTAACACAAACCCAATCTCCTCCATTCTACACACCATTTTTTCAAAAATATAATCAATAAAGTTTCGATTTTTATTAGTACTTTTCAAAATCAAAAGCAAGTGAAACGAAAGCTTACCTGTGCAAAATATGCTCCGGCACAAAACCTTGGCAGATTTGACGTAGAGTCAAAGCAGTTGTTTCACTGGCACTGTTGCTTTCGATTTCAGAGAAAGTGTCCGCGACGGCTTGGAGGTTAATAATTCGAGAATCAGAGGAGGATTTGAGAGCTTTCCTTGCGGAAGTAGAGTGAAAGAAACTGGAGTTTAGTGTTGAGAAGAGGGAAGGATGAAAGGTTGAGGCTTTAGGGATGAGAGCGAGATGAGGAACAAAGAGAAGAAGCTGTGACGCCATTGTTGAGCTCCGAAAGAGAAAACAAATCCGAAACGAAGGTTTTTTAGATAAAAAGAGATTAAATGATTTTTGTTTAATTTAAAAATAAAATAAAACTATTAATTTTTAAAATTCTAGTAATTTTTTTCGAGGAAAAATTTTACAATTTATTTTCACTAATTCATTTGTTGAAGTAAATGCTTATTTTCTGATAATGTTGGTATTGAATTTGCAAACACAAAAGTCTCAAGTGGGAACTACAAAACATGAACCTGTTCACTGCATAAAAGCCTGATTCATATACATTTAGTGGTTCATATGAAAAACATACATATAGTATGATGACCTAAAGCTATAATTTTACTATTTGCTTCTACTTATTTTTGTTGTGTTCCACTTTTCTATGGTTTTGTACCATTGCCACTGGACAACCAAGCTAACGAGTCTAATTAAGCCACAAAACATAATTTCAATGAAAGCGAGCCAATACGATCTCTGAGGGGACATGCCGGCGCTCGCAATAGATAGTAAGAAGCTGATGAAATGGCATGTCACTGTGGATTTTCCTGCTTTGATACCATCGAGACATATCTTGGCTACTTCTTTGGTTTTCATTGAAGCTGAAGATGCTGCTATGATGGAAGTCAGCTCGGGCCTCTTCTTCTGTTCTGAGAGCCAACACAAGAAAAAGCAAATAATCTCTCAAAATGAATCTGAATTACTTATAATGAACTAAATAGAACGCAGAGCAGTAATCAATTTTTACCAAGATAAAAAATCACACAAGGAGGCAAATGTTTTACTTTTTTAAAGAGAAAAACAAAGACTATTTTTACTGAACCGGTTGGACTGGAACTGCAACTAATCTAGAAGTCAACTGAGTCATCTCATCAGTATAATGAGACGCCCAAATGACAATCCACGATCCTAGCTTAAGTGTTTCATGCTCTATACTTCTTTACCCATGATGTAATAATGATCTTTAAAAAGTTAAAAAAAAAAAAGATTCTGGATTGTCTTACCTTCTTGAAACTTGAGTGTATCAGTGTCAGGAGGAAACAAGAGAGTCACATGAATGTCATCAGAAATAACTTCTTGCTGCAACGCTTGTGCTAATCCCTAAAGCCCAAACTTGCTCGCTGAATATGCAGTGTAACCGTAGATACCTGCCTGAAAAGATTAAAAACCACAATACATCACAAAGGCTATCCAAGAAAACGCATCCGCAAGTTCTTTCACAAATTCAAGAAACTATCACAAGGGCTTCACAGACAAATCAAGAGTGATTCCTTCATCTAACTAGGAGACTATGAATCGAGGCGAACCTGGCCGGCTTGAGACGAGACAAGAGAAATGGAGGCAGGACCACGACCTTCCCTACTAGCTTTCATGGCAGGCAAAGCCGCAATAATCACATTGAAGCTCCCAACAAGATTCACATCAATCATCAACTTAACCTCCTCGTGACTCTGTTTCTCAAGCTCCTTCCCAATAAACACGCCTTGATTCACAATTAACACATCGATCGTCCCCGATTCATCAACCGCCTTCGAGACTGCGTCGAAATCGCGGATGTCGGCAGAGAACGTGGCGACCTCGACGCCGGTGGCTAGCTGGACGGATCGTTTGGCCTCGTCGAGCTTTTCGGCTGAGCGAGAGAGGATTGAGACTCGAGCTCCCTCGGCGGCGGCACGATGAGCGAGAGCTAGACCTATGCCGCTTGATCCACCGGTGATGAAGACGTGGCGAGATTTGATAGCGATCTTGACGGATCTTGGCCGTACGATCAATGCTAAGATGATGAGAAGAGTGATGAAGAAGAAGAAGAAGAAGAAGAAGAGGAAGAGAGAATAAATTGCCGCCATTGTAACGCTCTTCAATTCACACTAATCGAAGATGATTAAGAGACTCATTAGTCATAACAAAAATCTAATTAAATTAACTAATGAGTGTTTACAATAGAATTAAAAAAAACTCTCTTTTATGACCGAAAACATTAATCTTACTATTACTGAACTAAATTAACGACAATAATTTCTTGTATTGTTTCCACCGACCGCCAACTATAACTTAAATAAAAATAAATATTTATTTATAGCAATAAACAACAAAATGTTGTAGCGGAATCTGAATCTCCATCGGATACAATTTTGTATATGTAATTTTTGTGTTGAGATTTGGTTGTTAACTTGTTATTAAATTACATGTAGATAAAGACATCTTACAAGTATTTAACTATTTAAGTGAAGTATGTTTATGAAGAAATAACTAGAAAACTTATGATATATTATTTAAACTTTTTTTTTTCTTTGTAAATTTTTTTAAGAAAGAAAGAATTAATGTGAGACTATGTGATATATTATGAAAAACAAGTGATTTTTTTATGGAAAGCTTCATCATCATATTATTTTACTCTAAATAGAAATACTAAAAGAATAAGGAGATTTTTTTAATAATGGCATAGAGAAGTAGAAAAAGAAAGAGAGAGATGGGCATGTGAGTGGCAAAAGACAGAAGGTGTGTGTGAGCTTGTGACAGTCTTTTGGACTTCGTAGTAGATCTGACTTCTTCTTTTATTATTCAGACAGTGTGGCAAACTCGTCTGCGATGTCCCATAGACATTGATTGATTGGAGAGAGAGAGAGAGACATGGAACATTTGCTAGTTTCACATGGGGCTTGTCTTCACACATTCCCTCTATCAATCTTGTTTGTAATCAACCAAGAAAATTCACATACTTAATTTTAATTCAATCCTTAAAAGATTACAAACTGCAAAAAAAAATAAAGTCAGTCAATCTCTAAAATGATGAACAAGAAAGAGTTACATAATAAAAAAGCAAGAACAAACTTGGAACATATCTCCAAGACCTTCCTTATACAGTCCTTTATTTATTCGCTGATTTACAAAACAAATAAATCTTATGCATCTAATTTAACTATTAAGAATTGATCACACTGAATCATGAATCTTCTTTCAGAATATTTGTTAAAATTTAATCAAGTGTAGATAGATGATGCATCTCCGTAGGTTCTTCTCGGGATATGAGCATGGACACTAGTGTTCATGTTTCTCTTGTTGTTGTTGTTGTGAGTGGTGAGAGTACTTCTTGCGTTCTCATGATTCTGCTGATAGTACTCTTGTCTGTTTTGTTGAAGAGAGTGTTGTTGCTTGGCGTTGAAGGAACTATACTTACCTTGCTTCTGATGGTGATGAGGTCTTCTCCTTGGGTGAGAAGATTTAGGGATGAACACACCAGTCCCTTTGCTCTGTTCTTGATGATACATATATGGAGCCGTTTGGTAACCTCCTCTGAAGAGACCCTGTTCCCACAAAATTTTCAAGAAACACAGTTAGAGAGAGGGAGAGGGATGCATATAGAGAGGAAGTAAGTGTATGTATGGAAAGAGGAACAAACCTGGAATGAAAGAGAGGGCGAGGAGGAGGAAAGAGAAACAGGGTTTAGCTGTTCATCTTCATCCGTGATGAGAAGAGAGATCTGTTTGCTTATGTCTGCAAAGAAGACATCATCATCAAGCTCTAACTCCATAGCCATGTATATCTTAGCTTTCAAGTGTCTCAAGACTTTTGTTGTTCTGTAGAAACAAAGTCTTTTGTGTAATTTATTTTTGGTTTTGCTTCAAGTGGAGTTCGAGGGAATGTTGAAAGAGTCAGATAAATAGGCAAGAGAGAGTTGGCATTTAGAGAGAGAGAGAGAGAAGAGCATGTGGGTGGTAGAGTGGGTCCAGAGAAAAGAAAGAGATTTTTTTAACAATGTAAATCTAATCTGGCTAAGTCCCCACTCAACACAACATGAAGGACAGAAGGAGGAGGTTGTGTATTGATGTTATCCAGTAGTTACATTTTTAAAAAGATAGAATCAAAGCTCATATACAACACAACCCATATTCACTCTGTTTTTATTACCTTTTAACACTAAACTTCTCATATTTGACCATAAACTTTGATATATTTACCAAATTACTACTACTAATAGGTTATCAACAAAATCTGAATAATCGAACTGAACCAATTTAATACTCATTTAGTTACACTTGGTTTTCATTACTTATCATGATACTGGCAAAAAAGAAACACTATCTACAATAGGGCCTAAGGAAATCTTTGTTATGGCTATAAGATCATAGAACAGCCACATCCGAAGACAGTCTGTGGTTGGCAATTGAGGAAATGGACAATGATCAATTTGGATTTGGCAGAGAGATTGAGAGAGAGAGAGAGAGAAAATCTTAACTCATTTGATATGATATGGTTTGGGGATAGTGTTTGAGTGAAGTAGGGTCAGACACCAATCCTACTTGATAGTTCATTAAAAACGATTTCCCAAATGAAGCTTGATGGTCTATATATGTATAATAATATATGATGATGTTTATTCATCTTGGTGGTCTTTTTGCTTATTTAATTTGCATGTTCGGAACTGCTGACCTTTCAAAGGAGGATATATGAACAAAAGAGGTCGTAGAACAACCTTATCTCCTCACCCATAGTACGTTTCAAAAGAGTAGCTTAAAGTCTCTTGAGATCATATGAAAAGAAAGGTGCAAGCAAAGTATAGCCACAAACTGAAGAAGATAAATGAAAAAGATAAGTTTGAACCAAAAGAAATATATACAACAAGTATAAGTTATGAATGAGTGCACCAAGGGGCGCGCAATCTATTGTCTTGTCGTGACGAGTGACGTTTGTTCTTTGTAACGACTGGTTAAAATAAAACATTTCGGTTAATGTTAAATTCGAAGACACAAGATCAACTTTTTAACGGCTCTAAACTGTTTTAGTCCGGAAGGTCACATCTTCGAGGTTAAGAACAATCATATGAACCGATCTGTTTGGAGTAACTTTTTTCCTTTCTCCATCACGCAGTAAAAGTCTGCTATCATAGCTATAAACGACAAACAAACAAAAAAAAAGGACCAAAATAAGAACCGGACAAGTCAACCTGCCCAATAATCTCTCAATGGATCTAAGCTTTGGCATCAAAGGGTTTCTCTGTCGGGTTTTATGCTCCAATGGCTGTATCCATGTCTGTAACAACATCGGCTCCTTTGAAAACAACCCTTAGCTTTGTTTGAATCGACTGTTTCTCTTTGTCCTTGAGAGATGTCCCAGATACATGGATAGTATCCTTCTGGACTCTTCCCATAAGGTCATAGAGCGGCTTGCTTAGGTTTTCTCTGAGCATCTCTTCAAGAACCGGAGGTGCCTGCATGTAGAGATTGCTTTCGCCGTATGTAACACTTGCTTTTGACAAAAGGAGCTTCGGGTGGTCTTCAAGCATCTCAATGAACTAGGAGAAAGAAAAAGACATGAACAAATGGTAAAGAACTGAGACGCGGAATTTGAATGGACAAAGGCACGAGTAGATTAATATATAGCTAAAAGGCCAGAAAAGCCTGGAAAAGGCGAGAAGACCAAAGAAAATAACAGCCAAGCATCTACGCAGGAATGAAGTAAATGCAGCAATGGAGATAGCAGCAGAGAAGATAATTTAGCATGAAAAAGCAATAAACGGGTAAGAAAATAAAGGATAATCGGTATTAAAAAGACAACGAGATGATAAAGCGAGAGGAAGGACCTTCGATAATGTGATTGAGGTATCCAGCTCAATCAGAATGCCCGGACCACATACAAGACAGTCGTCGAGCCTCGGGAAGTCTGTCACTTTAGTGTAAAGACCCTCTCCACCGTTATACCTTTGTGAAAATGAAAACAGTTGCTTGAGGATAACATTGAATTCTTTGCAAATTCCTATATTTAACTTAAAGTAGAAAAGCTGTAATCCGAACACTAGCAAGTAAGGCAGAAAGAAAGAAAACAAAACATACGTCAGATAGTTTGTAAGTGTTTTGCTGCATGCAGACACAATCTTCAATGTTTCTAGCGCACAAGCTGCTGATATAATCGCGTTGGTGGAAGCAATCGCCGGTATTATGTTTTTAACCACACCCTATATAATAAACAACCCTCCTCTGATAATTTCTCCATGAATACAAATAGCATATGATTCATTGTGCATACTTAAATGGTTACAAGTACTTCAGCCGGGGTTACTGGAAAATTTTAGAAAGTAAACAGACAGAGAAAGTGAGAATGGTTACATACTTGTGTGAGAGAGTATGTGACACCCGGAATTCCAAAAAGCTCAGCTCTCCTGATAGCCTGTGAAGATAATGGCAAATATGAAATAAATCCCAAATTAAAATCCATAGCATAAACAAGCAAAAGAATGACTAACCTCATCATAGACCCACTTCATATGTTCTGGGACATCAGGATCAAAGGATTTTCCTTTATGAACCTGCAGGAAGAATCGACTTCACCATGACTAAACCAAAATACATATCCACATGGAAAGAAGAATCTCTTTTCGAGAGCCTACAAACATACCTCATCCCACTTAATTAGATGAGCATATTCAATGCAATGAGCAGCATTCCTAGGGGTTTCAGCAAGAGTGCACAGAGGAAACTTCACTTGAGGTGGGAAGAGCCAAATAGTGCACTCAAAACAGGGTGTAACTCCGGGCATTATAACTCTAGCATGACCCTTGAAACCTTCAGTTCCCCCATCTACCATCGGCTTGATTGTGTCTCTTACTGGAGTATCATCGTCATTATACTCTACATACATTTGACAAGCACATGATCAGGCAGAGAACTTAAAAAGCCGAGAGTTTGGGTTGAGAGTTAAACGTTTAAGAATTTACATACCAAGAAAGCCACAAGCTATCCCATTGATGTATTTCCGAGCTTCGATGGAATCAAGACCAAGGGCAATAATGTTAAAATCGTTATAAAACTCAACCTCCTTGTCTTCAATACGTGAAAAATGCGGCACAATCTCAACCCCGCTCACTCTCTCCATGACACGCTTAGCTGCTACCTCTGCCTTAGGCTTTCCCACGTCTTCAAGTCTATACAAAGAACACCAACATTATCAACCCAAATAATTCGTGCAACTATCATCAATTCCCACTAACAATTTCACAAATCTTACTGAAGAATACCACACACACACAAGTCAAAAACAAACTTGCCTGAATAGGAATTGGCGATTGAGATTAGTAACCTCGATACGGTCCATATCAATCACATCGAGATTACGAAAACCTGAAAGAGCCAAGTCCTTGAGAAGCTCACAACCCAATCCACCCGCACCAACCACCAGGATTTTCACAAACTCCCTTATGTCATCCCTCAGCTTTATACCCCAAAACAAAAACTAAGCTCAGGAAAACCCATAGAATCTATACAACAAATTACAGGAAATAAAAAAAAGCGAAGAAGCGATTGAGAAAATAAAAAGGCGTTAAACCTGGGGTCCGGGAAAGAAGCCGGGGTCAACGAGATTCCCATGACGGAGAAGAAGCTTGTCGAGGTCTCTAGACTTACTCTGAGGAACATCGAGATCAGCCATAGAGAGAGAGAGAGAGAGAGAGAGAGAGAGAGAGAGAGAGAGAGAGAGAGAGATGCGATTCACGGAGATTGATCACGGAGGAGAGAGAAGCTCGAATACTCAAAAAACAGAGAGAGAGAGAGAGAGAGAGAGAGAGAGAGAGAGAGAGAGAGAGAGAGAGAGAGAGAGAGAGAGAGAGAGAGAGAGAGAGAGAGAGAGAGAGAGAGAGAGAGAGAGAGAGAGAGAGAGAGAGAGAGAGAGAGAGAGAGAGAGAGAGAGAGAGAGAGAGAGAGAGAGAGAGAGAGAGAGAGAGAGAGAGAGAGAGAGAGAGAGAGAGAGAGAGAGAGAGAGAGAGAGAGAGAGAGAGAGAGAGAGAGAGAGAGAGAGAGAGAGAGAGAGAGAGAGAGAGAGAGAGAGAGAGAGAGAGAGAGAGAGAGAGAGAGAGAGAGAGAGAGAGAGAGAGAGAGAGAGAGAGAGAGAGAGAGAGAGAGAGAGAGAGAGAGAGAGAGAGAGAGAGAGAGAGAGAGAGAGAGAGAGAGAGAGAGAGAGAGAGAGAGAGAGAGAGAGAGAGAGAGAGAGAGAGAGAGAGAGAGAGAGAGAGAGAGAGAGAGAGAGAGAGAGAGAGAGAGAGAGAGAGAGAGAGAGAGAGAGAGAGAGAGAGAGAGAGAGAGAGAGAGAGAGAGAGAGAGAGAGAGAGAGAGAGAGAGAGAGAGAGAGAGAGAGAGAGAGAGAGAGAGAGAGAGAGAGAGAGAGAGAGAGAGNTATTTTTACAAATTAATTGATATCTTAAGTAGTCTATTATTAAAGAGAAATTCCTTTAAATACCATTAAAAAAGTTTTTTTTCCAAAAATACCACATTTTAGTTTTTTTTCCAAAAATACCACAAACACAAAAAAATGATTTTTAAGAATGTAATTTTTTTTTTAGGTTTGGGTTGACACATTTAGTTTTAGGGTATAGTTTTTAGGGGTAGGGTTTAGTATTTAGAATTTAGGAATTAGTTTTTAGTATTAAAACTTTAGTTCAATTATGTGGTATTTTTGGAAAAAAATATATTTTAGTGGTATTTTTGGAAAAAAAAACTAAATTGTGGTATTTTTGAAAGAAAAACCTATTTTAGTGGTATTTATGACAATTGCCCATTATTAAACTTTCCAATCTTTCAAAATTTATTAAATAAAAGGATAAATCAGAACCAACAAGCAACATCCTTATCTGGAGTATCATTTAGTGTATATTACATGATGTTATTCTTTTTAGATGTGTCTATGATAGTATATTTATATTTGTTTTAAATATTTATCTAAAGATTTATGTTTGGAAACATTTTGATTTTACGCTAAGAACGAAATATTTTATTTATTTATTATATCATGACTACTAGTTTAGTTATATTCTCAAACAACATATAATTTCAAAAAATAAATAATTACACAACCGTGTGTATTTTACATAATATTTTGTTTATTTCCATTGATCACTCGATTTATCGATTTAATAACATCCATACAAAATATACATGTCAAATTCAAAAACATGGTATGTAGATTTACCAAACAATTGCAATATTAGAAGAACACTTTCTCAAATAAAAATACATTTTCAAAATAAATACAACTATATTTGTTAGTACTACTATATTATAAATTTTTATATAAAAAAACATGTTTGTGTTGTAACACCAGTTATCTCCAAGTTTACAAAGTAAAAAAAAAAAATCAAAATTTAAGCAAAACTTAAGTAAAATTATAATAATAAAGACATGGTTCATCATATACCCAATCGCATACTGTTTATCATACAACCGATATTGGTATTTTTGACATCTGCATAATAATTCTACTTTATTTCGTAGATGTTATATAACACTGATGTAGTAGATGTTGAGAAAGGTCCATCATATATATATATATATATATATATATATATATTTGTATAATTAATTTTTAGATTGTAAACCCAAAAGAGTAATAAAATCATTCACAATGAGCTATCAAACTTTTCGGCCTAATTTTTGTCTTTTAGATTTTGGCGACGTTTGGAGCTGTTGGATGATGTTTCTTGGACGTACGGGAACCGTCACTGCCGGACATTCTTCTTTGGTGTCATGCCATGCTTGCCAAGTTTGTTTTCCCGTTTGTGGGATATTCCTGCATACTTTATTTTAAACAAAAATAATATAACTTAAAGAAACTTATTTTAGAAGAATAAACAAAAAAATTTGAGTTAACAAAAACCTGAATAACATAGTCTCGGAGGAGTGGGTGATGAAACCTGAATAACATGGTCTCGAAGGAGTGTGGGTGATGGAAGGTTGGTTGATACAATCAATTACATCTCCATCGGAACTCTTTTTCAGACAAAAGAAAGAGAAGGTCAAAATCAACTATATTTAGTATAGATGTCGGATACTTTTTTTTGGAACGTGCGGGAATAAATGATCCCACTAAACATCGAACTCTTGCTAACTGGATTAGTAAAAAGCCAGTATCTTTTGGAGCGCTCCTAGAAACGCACGTTACGAGCCAAATCTACAATATATTTTATCTTGTATAAGTCTAGGTTGGTTGGTTATGAATAATTATCATCACTCGGATCTTGGTAGGATTTGGATTGTCTTCAAGCCACCGACTTCAGTGAAGTTTTTGTTTTCGGACCTTCAGTCAATCACGGTGCAAATCACCTTGGAATCTGGTCACTCTTTTGTCTACACAGCTGTGTACGCCTCCAATGATTTGGATGAAATGAAGACTCTCTGGCAATCTCTTAGAGATACTTTCTCTTCCTTCGGTTTATCGTCTCTACCTTGGATGGTTAATGGAGACTTCAATGAAATTATATATCCGTCAAAAACTTCAAATGTGTTGATTTCTAGGTCCTCAAGAGCTATGCGAGACTTTGGTTAGTGTTTAGCGGATATTGGCTTATTTGATCTTCTTTTCCATGGCCCTTCCTACACTTGGCACAATAATCAACAAGAAGCTCCAATTGGAAAAAAACTGGATAGGTGTCTAGTGAATGGAAACTGGATTGGGTTATTCCCCTTGAGTCATTGTACTTTTGTTGCTCCGGAATTCTCAGATCACTCACCTTGCCACATCAAATTACTTTCCAAGGTTCCAGATTATGGTACGCGCCCGTTCAAGTTTTTCAATCTTCTAATCAACCATTTGTCATTTATGGAAACTATTCAGACTATCTGGGATGAGTGGAGTGCTCCTGCTAGATTCCTTTCTGAGTTTGGGTTTAAACTAAAGTCGTTGAAAAGGCCTCTTAAATCACTCTGCAAGGAAAACTATAGTGAGATTGAAAAGCGTGTATTTGAAGCCAGTGAATTGCTAAAATCTCTTCAGGGTAATGTCTTACAAGATCCATCTTCGTCCAACATGTTACTTGAAAATTCTGCTCGGGAGAGTTGGATGTTTTTGAGACTTGCAGAAGAAAGTTTCTTCAAGCAAAAGTCTAGGATTAAGTGGTTGGCTGAGGGACATTTCAACACTTCTTTCTTTCATTTTGTTACTAAAATGAGGAATAGTTCTAACTCAGTTAAATATTTGATTAGACATGATGGTTCAAAGGTCGAGACTCCCAAAGAGATTCATGAGCACGCTGTGGCTTACTTTGAGGAAATCTTCGGATCAGTTAGAGGTCATTTTTGTGCAAACCTGCCACAATTTTTGGCCTCTCTTAATATGTCTGGTTGTACAGTTTTGCAGCAGACCATGTTAAGTGCTCCAGTCACTAAGGACATCATCAAAACATCTTTGGAAAGAATGCCATCAAGTAAAACGCCAGGACCAGATGGTTTTACTGCCGAATTTTTTAAAGCGACTTGGTGTATCTTGGGGAATGAATTGGCTACCGCAATTCAGACTTTCTTTAGTTGTCCATTCATGCCTAAGGCTCTTAACGCTACCTCTCTTGTGCTGATTCCAAAAAGACCAGGAGCGGATAATCTTAAAGACTATAGACCAATATCATGCCTCAATTCAGTCTATAAAATTATCACTCGTATTATGGCTGACCGGCTTAACAGAGTCCTACCTGACATTGTGGTTCCTAATCAGACAGCATTTGTTAAGGATAGACTTCTCTTGGAAAATGTTCTCCTAGCTTCCGAGGTGGTGAATGGCTATCAAAAGACTTCTTCTAGCCGAATAACACTCAAAGTGGATATTTCAAAGGCATTTGATTCTGTGCGATGGGATTTTCTGTTACAAGTGCTTCACACATATCATTTTCCGGTGAACTTCATAAAATGTGTTAAAGCTTGTGTTTGCTCTTCTTCATTCTCGGTTAGCATTAATGGCTCATCTTCAGGGTTTTTCAAAGGCAAATCAGGACTAAGACAGGGAGATCCGCTTTCTCCTGCTCTTTTTGTGCTAATTATGAATGCTCTGTCTCTCATGTTGAACCAAGCTGCAGTAGAAGGGGTTTTCAAGTATCATCCAGGCTGTGAAAAAATACAGTTGACTCACCTCTCGTTTGCGGATGACCTTCTTATTTTCTTAGAGGGATCTCTTGAGTCTTTGGAAGGAGTTTTCTCAGTTTTAGCTAAGTTTGAACAGCTTTCTGGGTTGAGAGTAAATTTGTCAAAAACAAGCATGTTTTGTTCAGGGGTTGATGAAGTGATGTTGCAACAGATTTATAGAAAGTTTAAGCTTTTGCCAACTCCGCTCCCCGTTCGTTATCTGGGCCTTCCTCTTTGTTCTAGGAAGCTTTCTGTATCTGACTTTGATCCATTACTATCACAGATTAGAAAGAAGCTTAATAGCTGGTCTCATTGTCACTTAAGCTTAGCGGGAAGGTACACGCTTCTCTCTTCCGTCATTCCTGGAATCATTGGTTTTTGGAGTTCAGCCTTTTTTCTTCCAAAGCAGGTCATTCGACGTCTAAACACCCTCTGTAGTGCTTATTTTTGGCATGGATCAACTCAATCAGCAAAGGGGGCAAAAGTTGCTTGGTTAAATGTTTCCACCACTAAAAAAGAAGGTGGTCTAGGATTAAGAAACTTTTCAGCTTGGAATGAGACTTGTGGTCTGAAGCTCATTTGGATGTTGTTTTTTAAAGCTAGTTCTTTATGGGTGGCTTGGGTGAGGGACAAGTATCTTTCTCATTCTACTTTCTGGGCTCTAAATGTGAAGAATTATAGGTACTCCTGGATGTTTCGTAATCTTCTGAAATTAAGACCAAAGGCATGGTCTTTTCTCAGGATAAAAATTGGAAACGGAGATGATACTTTTTTCTGGTGGGATCCATGAACTCCGTTCGGACCACTCATTCAATTCTTTGGTAACGATGGGCCAATGCTTCTTGGCATTCCTCTCTTTGCTACAGTCAAGGAGCAGCTTACTCCCACAGGTTGGAATCTCTCACCTGCAAGGTCAGAAAAACAAATTCTACTCTATACTCATATCACAACTATTCGTCTCTCGGGTTCTAGTGATATTGTAGTTTGGATGATTGATGAGCGGGTTCAAACATCCTTTTCCTCTCGTAATGTTTGGAATCACATTAGGGATCAGAAATCATTGGTTACTTGGTCCCCTTTGGTGTGGCACAAGGCCAGAATCCCAAAACATGCTTTTTCTGTTTGGTTGTTTATTCTGAATTGCAACCCAACTATGGATAGAATTTCTAAATGGGATTGCGATGTGGGTAAAACTTGTCTTCTTTGTGGAGTTGAGGATGAAACTAGGGACCACTTGTTCTTCAGCTGTGAATTCTCAAAGGATGTGTGGACAAAAATAGTTTCTCAGTTGTTGATTGTAGTCCGTCCTATTTCGTGGCATCTGATTATGGAATGGCTACCATATGCTTCTTCAAACAAGGACACCTCTCTTGCATTGCTTCAGGCATGGCATGCGTGTGTCTATGAAATCTGGAGAGAGAGGAACCGCAGGTTCCATAATGGTCTCACTCAGTCTTCACAATCGGTTTTTCTTAACGTCTTAAATGCTGTGAGGAATAGAGCTCATAGTTTAGTCCTTCAAAATTCAAGGCGAAGATCTTTACTCTATTGCTGGACAGGGACCCATAATCCTTCTTCGGCTCTTCCGTGAGAATTCCCAATTTTATCATCACTGATTTGTGTTAGCCTTCTCCCTCGTCTTTTGTATTCTACCTCTGTGCTAGCTTTCTCTCTCCTTTCTTCTGTAATCTAGCTCTGTTTCTTTTATGTATTAGCTAAAATAACTGAGGCTCCCTGTGTATCATCTTTATTATCTATAAGAAAACCTTTTAACAAAAAAAAAAAAAACTATATTTAGTATATTTGCATGCATAATTAAATTCGTATATGTAACTAAAAGAGAGAGAGCGAAATAAATAAATAAAACTGAGAGTTTATAACTTAGGTATATTTTTTTTTTGTCATATGATAGAAACCAAGACTGGAAAAGGTACAAGGGTAAAATAAAAACCAACCACTACCTACATTTGATACTGAGGTCAATCGACCCTCCAAGTGAAACAGGTAACAACAATAAAACCTACCACACAGACCACTCAACAAGTTAACCTTCATAGTCTTTGCGTAGTTGATCTTGCAGCCATGAAGGGCCTCCCAAAGATAAATACGACTGGAGCCTCCCTCTCGTGTTACACTTTTGGCGATAGCCACTGCCACTTTATTCGCCGAACTGAGCACATGGTGGCATTCCCAATAATCAAAACTCGACAATATCAGATGTATATCTTGCAGCAGCGAATCAAACCGCGGCCATTCCTTAGGGTTGTTTATGGCTGCAACACCTGCAGCATTATCCATTACCAATTCAACCCGAGTGATATGCAGAATCTGCACCGCCTCCAGAGCCCACAAAAAACACCGAAGACCTGCCAATATTCCCGTGTCGGATCTCTCAAAAGCAGTTCGTGCATGATGGAGAACCTGGCCTTGATTATCGCGAGTAATCCACGCACCACCAACCATTGGGGAGCTCTTCCCCCAAGACGTTGCGATGTTACATTTCGTAGTTCCAGGCATTGGTTTCCTCCATATAACCTCAAGGGATTGATGTCTCACTGTCTACTGCTGGGCTAAGGTGCCATTTAGACCTTGTGCAGCAAACCAATTTGAGGAGTGCGTGAAAGCTTTATCCACCAGCTCCCGTATATCACCCTGTTTCCCCTGAAATAGAAATGTGTTCCTCCATTTCCATAATTCCCACAACAGCCAGGGGATCATGTTTCTAATCTCCTCTGGAACCCACTTGTCTTGCATTACCGTCAGCAAATGTTCCCAGTTCCCCACCAAATCCGAGTCAGAGAAGCCCCCAGAAGGCAGAGGGATATTATAGCAAGGCCACATGCTTGTCTAGCAACCGGACATGAGAACAGCATATGACATATTGTCTCCTCCTGGTGACCACATATTGAGCATATGGTTTCTACAACTAATCCATGTGAGGCAAGCCTTTCAGAAACAGCTAGAGCACCTGATAGCATTCTCCAGAGGAAAGTTCGAATCTTTGGTACCGTCTGCAGTTTCCACACCTTCGCTTTCATACTTGTAAGCTTGATCCTATCTTCCGAGCGAGGCTCATGGATTGAAGGTAGGGTCCGAAGCAACCAGTATCCGCTTTTAACAGAATAAGCACCAAAAGGCATATATGGCCATATGTAACTATCTCTCTTTGTTGCTGCAATTTTTATCGCAAGAATCTGTTTAGCATCATCAGGTGGGAACAACGCATTTATCTTCTCTATGTCCCATTGACCATCCACTTGGCTACGCAGCTCCACCACCTTCAGGTTGACATTGAAGAAGGTGTCCATCCGGAATGGGGCTCTAGGATGTTTATCAAAGATCCATTTCTCTTTCCAGACGAAAGTATCCATACCATTCCCTATCATCTTCATCAGACCCTGCTTCAAGAGGTTACGACCATGTAGTATACTTCTCCATGCATAAGAAGGCCTTGAACCAGATCCGCACTCCAAGATAGTTGATTTTCGAAAGTAGCGGCTTTTGTAGAAACGAGAAACTAGAGATTCCGGGTTGTTGAGGATTCTCCAAGCTTGCTTGGCAAGGAGTGTTTGATTAAAATCTCCCAATTCTTTAAAATCCAAACCACCATCTGCTTTAAATTTACACATCTCAGACCAAGCCACCCAAGCAATTTTCCTATTCCCCTGACAACTATTCCACCAAAAATCCCGCATGACACTCGTGAGTTTCCTGCAGAGATGTTTACTCAGTCGAAAACAAGACATTGCGTATACTGGGAGTGCCAACGCTATCGACTTAAGTAGAATCTCTTTTCCCCCTAAGGAGAGAGTCTTTGCAAACCACCCTTGTAGTCTCTTCTTGAGTTTATCGCCAATAAAAGCCAAAAGAGCCTGTTTTGACCACTGAAACACTCTGGCAATCCCAGATAATTACCTTCTCCTCCCTCTGTTGTAATCTCCAGGGTTTGTTTGATCATCAGCTTACTTGATACAGGCGTCTTATTTCCAAAGGTAATTGCAGACTTCTCAAAGTTAAGTTGTTGCCTCGATGCCTCACCATATAACTGTAGGCATGCCAGGAGTTCTTCACATTCCTCCTTGGTGGCACGACAGACCAATAAGCTATCATCAGCAAATAGTAAGTGTTGGACAATCGGACAAGACTCATTGAAACTGAACCCAGTAAGACGCCCCTGGGATCTCCTCCTTTCCATGACATGGATCAATGTCTCAGCACACAAGATAAACAGAAATGGGGAAAGAGGATCTCCCTGTCGGATTCCCCGCTCTGGTGTAACAAAGCCGAAAGGGCTCCCATTGATGAGCACTGAATATGTGACAGAACGTACACACATCATTATCCACTGAATCCATCTCGTGGCAAAACCCATACGAATGAGAAGATGTTCCAGAAATTCCCATTCAACTATGTCGTATGCCTTTGACATATCCGTCTTAATCGCTACAAAACCTGAATTGAACTTAGCATGCATAATTATAAAAATTAATATATATATATTGGTAAAAAAACGGGCCAGCGCGAGACCTATGCCCAAGTAAGTAATGGGTAATTGTTTCTTTGAGCAGTTTGTTATGGTCAACACTCTAACATTTTCAGCTTAACTGAATCTGATCTTTTCTAGTAGATTAGTAGTGGGACGACCGCACACAGATTCTCAATCCTCGCACAAGATCCACGGAAAACGATTTCACCGGAACTCCATAATTCCGACGAGACAATCGGCGTAGAAATCGCTCATTACAAAATAACTACAACAAATACACCAAACACCACTTCATCTAGTTACTGAGTCGCACAACCAACCACCTCTAGCGACCGAGTAACAAGAGAAGTGGGCTGGAATATTTGATTTCGTCCAGCTACGGACAATACTTCTCCACGAATACTCCAATTCACTATCAACTCCTTCAGTGTCGATCCGTAACCCCACTTGGTATTGATCGTCACCCGATGCACCACTTGTGATCCAACACACATGGTGTCGACTATTGATCAACATTCTCCAAGTATAGGTCGAGACTGACGCCCTCGATATAACTTCCGTCGATCTCTCCTCATCTAAACCTAACTCCAGCCGTTCTCTTATGACCAAAACATAGATCAACATGCTGGTATCGCTCAACACCCCAACATTGCCACAACACAACCATAGAACATGTCCATATTAACTTCCGATTAAAACACAAACTAACTGTTCATTCCACATATACACCGTTAGATGTGAAGCATATAGCACCACAAAGCTTCCACCAAATTTCAGCCAAATCAGACTCTGTTTCATCCTCCAAACATTGCTCTGAAGTAGTCATCGCACGCAGTCCATCTGTAGGTGTTGGTGTCGACCGACACCACAATTGTATCGAAGGATACCAACCCAGAAATCACGAACCGAACCTCCCTTCAAGCTCTTTCTCGCTGCAAATCTCTAATCTGCCACAACAATCGATTCTATAATCGATCTAACATTAAAACAACACAACTTACCTGGATAACAGCCATGAGAAAGCCTCCTTGTCTCTCCCAATCCACCATCCAATCTCCCAACCTTCTCCTCACACATGAAGAAGATGGATCTCCTCTTCTCCTTCACACAAAGACCTCCTTCCATTTCCTTTCCATCCCCAAACTGCATCCCTTCTCTCTTTTTCCCAAAGAGACCAAGTACACCTCTCCTTGCTTCTCTCTTCCTTAGAACGACAAGACGGCCAACCCCTAAACAAGGACATCGAGATATCCCTTATATACTCGAGCCCTAGGGTTTCCTTAATTCAAACCAAACCAAACCGGCGATTTAAAAACATGAATTGTCACACCAAAATTATTGGCGTCGACCGACACCCTTTTGTATTGCTCGACATCCACCCCGAACAGCATTTTTTATTCGCGGGCATTACAAGTAGTATATGTTCAAAATACAAAAATAAATGTTAATACTGTTTTCACCAAAATAATAGTATTTTAAGCATAAATATAGTGAAACTATATGTTCAAATTAGAGAAAATAAAAGTTAATACTTTTTTTTTACGAAAACAAGAGTTTTTGGCAAAAGGAAAAATATTTAATATATAGTAAAATTAAATTAAATTTATAAAATGAGATTTCCCAAGATTGCAAGAGTTATATATAAGTGGAGTCTTTCTTCAAGATCCAAAAGTATAACATATTTTTTTTGTTAACTTTATACAACAAAAATATTATCATGGGTATCACAAAAACTCTTGTGATCTTTTTTCACATTGTCATATTAGCAGTTTCGCTCTCTAACCATGTGGTTTTGACCTCAGGTATATTCAGCAATTTGTGTTTGTTATTTGCAAGTCAACATTGATCGCTTTTAAAAGCAACTTTTATATATATATTGTTCGTGGATGTCTGTAACATATATAGATATTGTTCTTGGATGTCCGTACATATATTTTAAATACATTCATAATATTGTCTGGAGTGTTATATATAATTTTACATATACTTTTAATGTATTTCGTGGGATTTTGTAGGTGCAAAGATTGAAAAATTCTCATATGATCATTGCTTCCATTTGTGTGTGGAAGGAGAATATGAATTGCATGAATGCTTTGTGGACTGTGTTCAAAAAGGATTTCATAAAGCAGATTGTGTAAGCCGAACTCCCAAAGATCCTATTAGATGTTGTTGCAACTACTAACTAAAATTAAATAATAGTAATGATGTCAATGTGTGTAAGTGTGTTTTTAATCAAATATTCATATATATAGTGCATTTGGTTATTTTTGTTTCTATCAGGATTTTTATGAATTTTTCTTATCTCTTCTCTTCTTTAAGCCTAAGGTAAGACCTCTGCACTGCATGTTTTAAGTGTCATCATTTTCTTTCTGATCTATCGTTTGAGTTTCATAAAAGTAAATAGTGTTTTCATGTCACAAGCTAATAAATCAGTTTTAAATTACAAACTTAGTATTCTATTTAATCCTAGCTACAGTACCTCTGAATTATTTGTTTCTAAAATGTTGTTCCAGTTTTATATACTTATTTTGAGCTCTCAAATATATATTATTTTCAAACTTTTCCGTAATCCCACTTCTTTCCTTTTGGTGAGTTGGATTGTTTTTTTTTTTTTTTTGGCTCTGTTTTAAATTTTAACTGTTAATAGCTCATAATTCCTTTTTATTTGTTTGTATCTGAAAAATTGGAGCAGCTATACTATATATGGAGACAGAGGATCGAGAAGCGTCGGCCATTTCAGTACATCGAACGGATCGATATGAGTCATGTATAAATTAATAATGAGTGGTGCATAAATTTTTCTTTAGATGATGTATAGTATTTGATATATTTTTTAATCTTTATCAAACTATCAAGATATTGTTCATATAAGTAATTTACAGTTAACGTTTTTGAAATCATATAAAATATGTTTTTAAATAAGTCAGTAAGTACATTCAAATAACACAATATTCAAATGATATCATCTATGTGACTTCTATTACAACAAAAAAATAAAAGTAACACCTGTGACTATAAATATTTAATACTGTCCGGACATCCTTATACGCAGAGTTACAAGCTTTGATCTGGGCTATGGAGTTACTGTTGACGGCTGAAATTGCCTGTCAGACCTATGAGACGGATTGTGCAAAATTAGTGGCGATAGTGCAGACGCCTGGCGATTGATCCGCTTTTTCGAATCTATTGAAGGAGTTATCTTTGCTCAGAACATCTTTTCTTTCCTGACCAGATCACACGAGAGCTCAACGTAAGGGCAGATTGTCTCGTCCGTTCTTCAAGATCTTTAATTTCTGAAACTTCATTTGTAAACTCTTATCCTCCGGTTTGGCCCACCAATCTTGGAGTTATCTTTTAATTTAATTAATGTTTGGTTGAAAAAAAAATATATATTTAATATTGTATATATATAATCTATGAGGTCACTCAAATCTTTGTAATTTTTACAAAGTTGCTTAACCTAGTCAGTAATTACATATTCTCCACCCAATTAGCCTAATCACCCAATCAAAATCTCAGCCGTTAAAAATCTTGCAACAGCTATTTACCAAGTATATATGTAAAGTTGTCTGCATAACCATTGTTTCATCTTGAATAGCTTTCAGACGTACGTGCTTAACAAAAATGCCTAAAGAAGCCCATATTCCAAGAATCAGGAACTCCAGGAAGACACCAATGGCTGCAGTCTTGCTTGCGACCAACGCAGGACTAGCTGTGCCCAAGTAAGTGATGGGTGGCGTGGCGATCGTGTCTTCTGAGCTGCAGCCACGGGCTGTTATGGTCAACACTTTCAGCTTAACTGTCTCTAATCTTTTCGAATAGTATATGTTCAAAATACAAAAATAAATGTTAATACGTTTTTCACCAAAATAATAGTATACTAGATTAAGACCAGAGCACGGGTTGAAATTCATTTTATTTATATTGTAATTTTTATATAAAATATAATTTATGTGATTGTTTTTAAAAGTTTTTTTTTGGATAAAACATTATGCAATCAAATCATATGCTAAATATGATGGCTTGAAAAAAAACACACATTTTGTAAGTTTTATAATGTTAATGATTCTAGATAACTAACTGTGCTATACCACTGGTTAAATTTTATTTTATATAAAATTTTGTATATTTTATATTTTATATACAATATTTTAAAATTATTTCAAAATAAATTATTTAAAGTTTATTATATTATATAAAATTATAAAATTCAACAAAAAAATATGAAATTGAATTTAAATATTCAAATTTTGACCCGTTACTCAGTAAAATTTTTAATTCAGTAGATATTATTTTTTTTTGTCAACCATTGGACCACAACTGGCTGGCCCATTAACCAAATTCCTACATTCGTAGGGAGCAGGACTCGATCTCGGGTGTGATGGTGCCCTATGCATTAATGACTTACCATTTGCCACTGCACTGCACTAAGGACTTAATAGATATTATAGGAATAATATTACTAAAGCTTGAATATTTTATAGATTGAATAATTTATATTTGTTTTTAAAAATTCAACTTATGTTATATCCAGAAATAAAACTATTTTTTAATTATAATAAATAATATGAGAATTTATTTGTTTCACAAAATAGACTCATATATAAAAATGAGAGGTGTAGTATAATGATAATTAACAAATTAATATGTTAAGTTAGATATCAAAATTTTTTTAATATGGATGAATAATTTAATAAAAGAAATTAATATGGTAAGTTAGATGATATCAAATGATTATTTAGAATATTCTCTTTAAAATTTTCGGAAAAACAATTAAAGTTGCACCCACTATTTAACTTGTAACCTATTAATTTATCAATTAATCTATAACCTATTTGTAACCAACTTATTAAAATTATNGTAGATATTATTTTTTTTTGTCAACCATTGGACCACAACTGGCTGGCCCATTAACCAAATTCCTACATTCGTAGGGAGCAGGACTCGATCTCGGGTGTGATGGTGCCCTATGCATTAATGACTTACCATTTGCCACTGCACTGCACTAAGGACTTAATAGATATTATAGGAATAATATTACTAAAGCTTGAATATTTTATAGATTGAATAATTTATATTTGTTTTTAAAAATTCAACTTATGTTATATCCAGAAATAAAACTATTTTTTAATTATAATAAATAATATGAGAATTTATTTGTTTCACAAAATAGACTCATATATAAAAATGAGAGGTGTAGTATAATGATAATTAACAAATTAATATGTTAAGTTAGATATCAAAATTTTTTTAATATGGATGAATAATTTAATAAAAGAAATTAATATGGTAAGTTAGATGATATCAAATGATTATTTAGAATATTCTCTTTAAAATTTTCGGAAAAACAATTAAAGTTGCACCCACTATTTAACTTGTAACCTATTAATTTATCAATTAATCTATAACCTATTTGTAACCAACTTATTAAAATTATATAGTCTACAAAACAATATTGTGTACTTCCGTTTTATTATAAAGGAGATTTAGCATAAATATAGTCAAACGATATGTTCAAAATACAGAAATAAATGTTTTATCTTTTTGACCAAAATTATATTATTTTTTAGCATAAATATAGTCAATACAGAAAATAAATGTTAATACATTTTTCTGACCAACATAAGATTTTTTTGGCATAAATGGCAAAAAATAATTAATAGTAAAATTAAATATATTTGGTAAAATGAGTTTTCCCAAGACTGCAAAAGTTATATATAAGTGGGGTCTTTCTTCAAGATCCAAAGTATAACATATTTTTTTTAGTTAACTTTAGACAGCAAAAAGTATTAGCATGGGTATCACAAAAGCTCTTGTGATCTTTCTTCACATTGTCATATTAGCAGTTTCGCTCTCCAACCATGTGGTTTTTACCTCAGGTATATATATTCAGCAATTTGTGTTAGTTATTTGCAAATAAATATTGTTCGATTTTAAAAGCAACTAAACATATATAGATATTGTTCTTGGATATCCGTACATATATATTTAAAACATTCAAAATATTGTCTGGAGTGTTATACATAATTTTACATATATTTCGTGGGATTTTGTAGGTGCAGAGATTGAAAAATTCACATATGATCATTGCTACCATTTGTGTGTGCAAGGAGAATATGGATCGCGTGAATGCTTTGTGGACTGTACTGAAAAAGGATTTTATAAAGGAGATTGTGTAAGCCGAACTCCCACAGATCCTATTAGATGTTGTTGCAATGACCACTACACTACTAACTAAAAAACTCATTTTCTCCCTAATGCTAAACTATTTTCAAAAGTTGTACTTTTTACTTTCCTAGCATTGGACTTATGAGACAAATTATTATCGATTTGATTATACTAAATTAAATGAAATAAAATAAAAATTATGTTAATGTGTGCTCTTAATCAAATATTATTAAAAGAAACATAGTGCATTTTTCAAGTTTGAATTTGTTCATTTGGAATTTGGGTTCTTCTACTTCATTTTTATTTACTTATTATTTCTTTATTTTCTCTCTTTTTTCTTTATTTGATTTCTTTTTTTATTTTATTCCCTTCAATCATTTTTAAGTCCCATAGGTTTGTTTCTATAGAATCTGATCCATTTTTTCATTGAGCGAAGGGATTCGAGTGCGTGTGAGATTGAATCGGTACAAAGGTTCATAGTGATGTATCTCAGATCGAGTTACAACAATAATGTATATTGGTATTTCTGTGAGTTGTTTTTTTCTAACAGTGAAACTCATTAAGAAGACTATTTCTTTCTTTTTTTCATTAAGAAGACTCTAGTATGGTCAAAAGCTATGCTAACAGCTCTCGTGAGAAAAGAGGGGTTGTCGTTTAGTTTATTGAAGAGTTTAAATACTCTGTTTTCTTACTTGTCCATTTTTGTTCAGAGATTAACACGGGTTGAAATTTAATATATCCATGCTACTTGTACTCTAGTTAAATTTTATTTTATACAAAATTTTGTATATTTTATATTTTAAAATAAAATTTTAATATGTTGTATTAGGTTATATATGTGAAGTTATTTCAACAATGTATATTTTACATCATGACTTGAATGTCATTAGAAGACATAATTTTGTAAATATTCAAATTTTGACCCGTTACTCAGTAAAATTTTTAATTCAATAGAAATTATTTATAAAGAATAATCTTACTAAAGCTTGAATATTTTATAGATCGAACAATTTCTATTTGTTTTTAAAAATTCAACTTATCGTATATCCGGAAATAAAACTATTTTTTAATTATAATAAGTAATATGATAATTTATTTGTTTCACAAAATAGACTCATATATAAAAATGAGAGGTGAAGTATAATGATAATTAACAAATTAATATGTTAAGTTAGATATCAAAAGATTTTATTTGATGAATAATTTAGTAAAAGAAATTAATATGGTAAGTTAGATGATATGATTCCTTAGAATATTCTCTTTAAGATTTTCGGTATAACCTATTTGTAACCAATTAATTTATCATTAATGTATAACCTATTTATAACCAACTTATTAAAATTATATAGTCTACAAAACAATGTTGTATACAAAATCTTTGCAAACCAATGATATAGTCTACAAAACAATGATATGTCATCACGTATTTATTAGCACAAAAACACCTATTTTGTAAATTTTATATTGTTAATGATTCTATATAAGTACTCGTGCTATAACAGTAACTTTCTATGTTTAAAATCATCATATTTAATTAGTTCTAGAATCATTAAATTATTAGCACGGATATACTAACTTTCTATGTTTAAAATCATCATATTTAATTAGTTCTAGAATCATTAAATTTAGTCTTAATATGTAACAATAACCCAACTTTCTAACTTATGAAACTAAACACACTCAAATAAAAAACTAATTAAAAAACCTAACAAATAAGAACAAAAAAATCACACGAGAAACTACTGTTCCGCGAACCGCTCCGGAACGCTGAGGCCCTGGTCCGCCGTAGTAAAAATGATTGCCGCAGTTGCTGTTGTACAACTTCTTTACAGTAAAGTACTGAGGATAATCTGCTTGTACACCAAAATCTTCGACAGGTAGAAGAGTGTGATTGTTTTCCGCCACTTTCAAATTGCAAAAATATGCCGCTCTCCTGAAGCCTTTATCCGCATATCCTCCCGATCCCATTTGGGCCATCGTGTTCACGCCCGAGAGGTTTCTATATAAAACCTCTCCACCCCACTCAACCGTCGTCGCATGATCGGATAAAACCGTGAAAATTGCGGCAGTCCAGTATCCGATTGGCACGTTATCTTGGCCTAGTCCCAACCACCAGTTTCCGGAAACCGGATCCTGCAATTTTTATTTATTTGTTAGCAAACGTACGTAAAATAAGAACAAGTTAAATAACCTATAAAAAAAAACAACTTAAGTAAGATTTTATACCTTGGAAATTTGTATCGTAATATCGAGTTGGGTACTTCTGGATGTGGAAGTGCGACTAATGGCTGCTCCTATAGCGATCGTGCTGCTCGTCTGAATAAACCCCCCACAGTCGATGCCATAGCATCCTGTGCCATTATATCCATTTTTCTGCATAAAAATGTATAATTTTATTACTTTATAATATATTTATAAGTATATATCACATGCATGTTGTTTTATTCTAATTTATAATTTAGGGTGCAATTGGAGATGTCATAAATTCTCTAAATAAATTTTCAGTCAATTCATATTGTGGTTTAAATTTTTTTATGAAAAATATATTTTTGGTCAAATCGTTTTATATTGTTAAAAACAAAAATATGTTTTAATTATATTGCTGTTTAAAATTATAGTATAAAAACCGAGTCATATACATAGATAATTAGTTAATATTTGGTATAATAAACATAAAATATATTGTTATTTAGGATATTAACAGTTATGGTCTCAACAATTCCCTTTTAAGATTGTTCTCATCTTTGTTTTTTCTTTTTTTTGATTCTAATTGTTAAGATTGCTCTATCTTATAGGAGGCCCGGCCCGTCACAAATTTCTAAGACACTTTTTGTATTGGGCCTTAGATTTTTTTGAAATTTTTATTAACACAACTAGGCCCCAAAACATTGTTATTGGAATTATATGCCCCATTTTTCTGAAATTTTAAGATTTGTTCTCAACTTTTATATTTAAAACTTTTATGATTTGGTTTTAATTTTAAAATATTATCTAGAAAACCATAGATGTATGTTGGGCCTCATATTATGCGGGGCCGGCACTCTTTCTTTACTCCATGTTATACTATTAATTATTCATCTAACACATTAATAAACTATGCAAATTCATGATATCAAACTAATAGGGAGAAGAAAAAAAATACCGTCCAATATGTAAACAACCTGGGTTGGTTGTCATGATACCTCGACGGATAAACCTACAGAAGTCAAAATAGTTTAATTATATACATATCGATTCTATAAATATTTTGCAAAAAACATTAATAATATGAAACATACAAACCTGCCAACCCGCTTCAATGGTATTGACATCCCCATTTTCGTACGATCCTGATGCCAGCCAGATTTGAGCGAGGCTGAAATCGCCTTGGGCTTCAACAATAGGATCCCATACATTTAATGTTGCTCTCGTTCCATAAATTCTCCCTCGGTTTACCATAAATCCAATCGCATACTGTTTTGTAGTCATATATAACTGATATTAGGAACATTTATAAAATAATTCTACTATCTAACGACCTCGCGGGAACAAACAAATTATTAGATGTATATACATAACATACATTAGATGATAGTTGATAGAGATGTTGAGAGAGTCCTAATATACAATTTCTGTAATATTTGTAGAGTGTGATGTTATTTCGTTTTTGGTCTAGATATTATTGTAAAGTCCATAACAGTTTAAAACAATAGATCATGGGCCATTAATTTTGTGGCCCAAATATTAATTTTGTCATATTTATATTATGTAGAAGTTGGGAAAAGCCCATGAAAGTTTTTTTATTTAGTTATCCGCCTGGCCAAATTAGAGTCGTTGAACCATCTCACGCCATCGACATTATGTTCGATGTTATTTTACTTTTGAACCTATGTGCATAATCTTATTTTTACGAAATATATATTTGTATATATATCCCTTTCTAATATATATAAAAAAGGATACGAAACAAAACGGAATTAACAGTTTGCATACCTTGTGTCCGGTAGTGGCTTTGGCGGCGAGATCATTTGCGTCTGGGTGATATTTTCGGTACGAAGCACTCGGAGCACCGGTTTCCCGGCGCACTGGAATCGTCCCCGCGGGACACTTTTTCCCTGTTTCATGCCAGACTTGACCAGTCGGCGCTACTTCTATTCCAATTTGTGACATTCCAGTGGGATATTCCTGCATTTTTGTTTTCCAAACAATACAAAATTAATCTTAAAAATTATATCGTAGAAATTATATATAAATTACAAAAATATGATTATTTTAGAAATAATAAATAAACAAATTTGTTGAGAAACACCTGAATGATATGGTTTCTCAGGAGTGGATGATCAAATGCTCGTTGATCGGCCCGGTCGATGCAGTCAATCAAGTCTCCATCGGGGCTCTTTACAGAAAACAAAAAAAAAAGAGAGAGAGAGAGAGAGCAAAAAAAAGAGAGTCAAAACTCAAAACCATCGAAGTAAAGTAATGTTGCGTATATGTAAATACAAAAACAATACAAAATGAAAGAAAATTTTACGTACGTAAATAGTAAAATTTTGACGTCTCGAGAATCCTAGTTGACTGAAGAATTGCCCCAAAATGAAGAGCATCATCAGTGAATAAGTCTTCATTTTCCTATGATTTCACGCCAACAAAAATAGAAGAACAACAAAAATGATTAGAAAAAAGTGAATGGTGGATCTTCCCAGCAGGATTTGTCGTCGTGTGTAAGGTAATCAATCGCAGGCCATAGATCGACGGAAAGAAAAATATGTAAGGGGATAAACGTACGGATCAATTGATCAAGTGGAAAAATGAAATACCTAGGAAAAGCTTCCAAGGGTTTATCAGTTATATATACCACCAAGAACTGTGTGTTAAGGCTATAACCGATCCTAAAAAAACATTGCTTTTCTTGTAATTTGCTCATACCACTTGCTGTCCGTTGTCTTCGAATCAATTGCGGAAAAACATTTTCATAAAGCATACACCACCCGGTTGGGCATAAATATAGCAACTCAAAAATAATACATACATAAAAAATCTCAACAAAACTAAAATAAACTTATTCCTTCTCCTATATCTTTGTGTAACAGGCTCAGAAAGTTAAATCTTTCGGCATAAAAATTCAAAGAGATCATATAATTGAGGCAACTGAGCTTCTGTTTGTAACTTAAATGACACGCAAATAAAAATCTAACGAGATAAAACAAAAGCTACTAATAAGCGATTTGTGTTATACTTCAAAGCCGTTATTAACTCTATCATCAATCTCTCGAAATTTCTGAGACCTAACTTTCTGTATGCTATAATAAAAATAAGATTAAACAAGATTGAATTTTCTGTTGTTTTTCTTTTCTAAGTTATAAGTTTATAACCATGGGTTGTACTTGTACGTACGCACGTGTAAGCGCTTCTCGCAAGTATAACCATGGGTTGTACTTGTACGTACGCAAGAACAAAAAAAATAAAAACAAAACCTTTCATCATAATTTATATCCTACCATTAGTTTACCAGTTAAAGATGTTCTTAGCAATTAGATATTTTTATAAATTATTGTACATATTTGCGATAAATTTTACTTACATTAAATATTTGTTTTCATTAAATAGTCAATAGATATACTAGTCAAACTAAATGTTCAAAATACACAGAAAAAGTCAAAATGTTCTTTGCCCAAAAAAATTGTTTTAGCATAAATGGAAAAACATTTAGTAGTAGGATTAAACAAAATTATGGGAAATATGACATTTCCGAAGACTAAGATTATGTAAGTGGAGTCTCTCTAGAAGATCCAGAAAAATAACATCATCTTTTCAATTAACTTTTTCACATTGTTATATTAGCAGTTTTTATCCAACCATACCATTAATTATTGCCTCTTGTATATCTATTTTTTTTTTGTTTATTATATGCCAATTAGCAATGATCGATTCTCACAGCGATAACTAAAACATATAGAATTGATAATGATCATAACTTTTGGAGTCCGTATATAGACATGTATTCAAAACTTCAAAATAATGTTTGGACATGTTGTTAAACATAATTTTATATATACTTGCAAATATTTTTACTTTTTTTTTTAATTGTGGTTTTGTGTGGGTGCAGAGATCAAAAAAGTTACATATGATCATTGTATCGCTCTGTGTATAGATTATCAATACGGATCAGATGAATGTTTCGTGGACTGTACTGAAGAGGGATATCGGCTTGGACCTAGTGTAAACTGAACTCGCAAGTGTTAAATGTTGTTGCTATAACTAAGAAAAACGTGTTGTACTTTGCTTTTGACTGATGATGCAAACTCATTCATTATCCTCATTCTTACAACCATTTTTATCCATATATATGAGGATAATGGTTTCAGACATTATTTTGTAATTAGAACTAGAATCCAAGATGAAAAATTAATTAAACTAATATTTAATTAATCTCTTAGAAATTTGAATGTTTTGTTTTTTTGCTAATTTAATAATGAGGAGATGTACATGCCTAATATATAATGAGGAGCTGATAAGCATGTACCACCACTAAAGTAATTTCTTTACTACCTTTGTTTTGTCTCTATTATCATTTTAGGAGTATGGTTCAAATAAAACAACTTATGTAACTTTACTTTCTTATGCTAACCATGTCACAAATTCATTTTTGCCATCAAATTATTGATGTGATTTATGTAGAGTGGATGCATACATTTTTTCCAATCCTCATAAGTTAAAAGGCTGCTAACATGAAAAGGACACTTGAGCCAACTTAATTGTCCATTCTATTTTAAATTATATTTTAAAAGGGGTACATAATCATAGAGTTAGTAATTTTAGAAATATCGTAGAGGTAAAACTTTCTTTTGTATGGTATATAGGTAACTAATAATCGTGTTTTATTTCATCATTTGTTTATAATTCTCAGTAATATTGGCAACTACTTTCAAAACAAACTTTTCTCGTTTTTTAAAACAAACCTTTTTTCAATCTACTTACTAGAAAAGTGAAAAAGCATTATCACACACGGATGTTGAAAATCTGTCTGACAACAGTTAGATTTTTAATTACTAGATTCAGAAATTGAAACACATAGCTTACTTTGTTGATGACTTGATGTAATTTAAGAAGATACCATACCGATTTATGACATTTTTGACCATTTTTCATCTCATCCACACATTAATTTGAACATACTAAAAATTTGACACATGATAAGAGTTTTTAAAAAAATAGTTACAAGTATAGATTATATAATGTGAATTTAAAATTTCAAATAAATAAGTAAAAAGAAAAAAAAATATCTCGATTGATAAGAAAAAATAATTTAAAAAAATTGACAATGTAAAATATCATTTAAATATAAATTGACTGTTTTAATATAAGTCAAGAGAAAAAATTGAAAAAGATATATATAATTGGACAATCAAAAATATGAATTTTCTTAATAAATTAACGTAAAATAAAATAAATAAATATTCTTAGATATTAATAGACTATTTAGGAGTTGTGAGTTAGGACTCTCTAACTCCAACTATGACAATTGACAAGTCAATTTAGAAAATTTGTTTCTATTTTTTTTTAACGGATTAACAGGTCATTTAATTAGCTACTGCATTAACCACAAGTAGCTGGCTAATAACAATAATAGCTCTGCTGAAGCAACTGGTTGCCTAATAAAATACGTTGTTTCAGCATGTGGGGTACCTGACCACTAAAATAATTTCTGTATTGTCATTAAAAGCAAGGATCAAATAAAACAACATACATAACTTTACTCTCTAATGCTAAGTCAGTCACAAATTCATATTAGCCATCAAATTATTGAAGTTATTTATGTAGAAAATTAAAAGGTACTTTACAGAGTGGATGCATATAGTTTTCGAATCCTCATAAGTTAAAGGTTGTTAACATGAAAAGGACACTTCAGCCAACATTAATTTTCATTATATTCTGTTTAAAAATGGGTACATAATCATAGAGTTGGAAAGTTGGAAAAATCGTAGAGTTAAAAATTACTTTTGTATGCTATAGGTAATTGATTCTCTTTTTACATTTCATCATTTGTTTATAATTCTCATTATATATTAGCAACTTATACTTTCAAGACAAACTAATTCTCGTTTTTGAAAAAAAAAACATATATTTTTCAATCTACATCCTAAAAATGTAAAAGTGCACTGACACAACATGCCTAAAAGTAAAATGAATTTATGCATGGTTGAAAAGAATGTTCACAAACATATTAGAATTTTAAACGTCGTGCATAAAGTCTTCAAATTATAATATTTCTAAACTTTTAAAAGTGATATCTTGATGTATGATTTCTAAATTCAGTTTTCTGTGTATTAGATTTTGAATTTAAAACACTAGTAAAAATAAAAATAAAAGTAAAAACATCTAAACATGATGGAGCTTTGAGTTGGTTGTCTTATAAATTATAACCATGGGGCATGGACCATGGTTTGTATTTTTCGCATGCTGTGTCTTGGACCGTTGGAGATGAGAATTTTTGGTTGACGTGGAAAAGGGTACACAAGATGTTTCAAAGTCGAAGAAAGGTCTCTCTCATGGATGTCAAAATTAAAACAAAAAACATCTTGTAGAAGTGGACAAAATGTATTAACCCTGTGTCCTCTTATTGGTTAATGATGAGTAGAAGTTGAGTCAAAAAGAAAAAAAATAAAAAATAAAAATTAAAACAAAAAACAAAAGTCTAAGGTTTCTCATGGATGTCAAAATTAAAACAAAAAACAAAAGTCTAAGGTTTCTCATGTTCCTCTACTTATGACACTATCTTCTTCATCATCCATCATCACCATCATCATCCCATATATATCCTCTCATCCTTTTCATCTTTACAACCTAATTAGTAATTTACATATTCCTCCCTACCCAAATGAATCTAGTCACCAATCAAAATCTCAATAATTAACTTTTTCAATCTAAAAGTTTTTTTCAATTAATTAAGCAAATTTTCCAATTAAATTGTATTCTAATTAGATTATCTTCTTCAATCTAAAAGATTTTTAAGGTTAATTAAGGGAATTCTCCAATTAAATTGTATCATAATTACTGTCCAATAATGGAATTAAACAAACCACGATTTTATTCACAAAATTAATATCATATGTTCCGTAATAAGCGTTTGTTTATAATAAACCCTATTAACAACAATCTCTCAAAAATTTCTTAGACGCGAAAAGAGAAACACATAGTGACATAATGGAAATTATTTATATTCTTCTTATAAGCATCGGTTGTGTGGTTGTGCTTCTCGGATTATGCGTCGTCACCGGTTGCACCGATCACGATGAGATGCAGACGAAACTAGTTGACGTGGAAAAGGGTAAAACCATCTCACAAGATGTTTCAGAGTCGAATTCGAAGAAGGCCTCTCGTTTTGCCGCCACTTATGGCACTTTTCTTCATCATCATCGTCATCCCATAGTCTCTCGTCCTTATCATCACCATCATCATCGTCACCATCATCATCATCATCATCACCGTGCGAGAATTT
Source organism: Camelina sativa (assembly GCF_000633955.1). NCBI lineage: Eukaryota > Viridiplantae > Streptophyta > Magnoliopsida > Brassicales > Brassicaceae > Camelina > Camelina sativa. The sequence goes on along the minus strand of NC_025692.1, from coordinate 5,105,230 downwards.
AACGTGGAGACCAAACCACCTGCTGGATTGATTTGAAGAACCTACCTTCGCTTTTTTTTTTTTCTTTCTAAAATTATATATAGATTTATTTTGTATAATCAAAAGGGAAAATAAAGTTCTGCAAGTGTAACATACTCATTGTATACCAAAACACTTGTGAACTAATGATCTGTGATATGATGAGGTCACTCAAATCTTTGAAATTTTTACAAAGTTGCTTAACCTAGTCGTCAGTAATTACATATATTCTCCACCCAATCAAAATCTCTCAGCCGTTATTATAAATCCTGCAACAGCTGTTTCTACCAAAGTTTCATTATGTAAAGTTGTCTGTATCGCCATTGTTTGATCTTGAATAGCCTTCGTGCTTAAGAAACAATGCATAAAGAAGCTCATTCCACGAATCAGGAACACCAGGAAGACACCAATGGCTGCAGTCTTGCCTGCGGATCGGTGCAGGACCAGCTGAGCCCAAGTAGTACAGTGATGGGTGGCCATCGTTTCTTTGAGCAGCCATGGCTGTTATGTTCAACACTTTCAGCTTAACTGCTTCTGATCTTTTCGAGTAGTAAAGAGACGATGACAAGACATCTTGAAGGAGCTTTATGTGTTCCCATGTCTCTGGTGGAACCAGAGTGACTCCAAAATCTGGCAGTGTCTCCATATGACATGTTCCCCCTGTTCTCCAATCTCCTCCCCTGAATGAAACACGACATCAATTGAATGGAAAGCTTAAGATTCGATCCTAGAATTCCTGTATATATGCGTGACAAACCTGAAATGCACAGGGGCAAATGTGCGAAAGAAGACCTGTGTCTTGTTTGAATCAACCTCTTCTTGTATCCATCTCATAACAGTCTTCATAGCTCGTCTATGTGCATGCTCTATCTTCATTCTCATTCTCACTTTTTCTCCTACTTGAAAGTAACAACCTCTGCGCAGTCACAAATCCAAGATCAGTCAGGGAAGCAAATCAATTCTGATTAGTTCTGAGAATGTTACCAACAAGAAAGAAGCTAACCCGCGGATAGTTTTCTCGTAGTTCCACCAATGACCAGTGTTAAACACTAATATATCCGCATCTCTCCACTTGTCAGCAGTCCAATCCATTGTCTCCAGTTTAAGAGTCGTCTTAACCTTTTCTGGATATCCTTTAGGTGGACGGCTTTGGAGAACCAAGAAAGGTGCTCTATAGTATTCAACAGTGCAGTTGTAGTCATGAAACCTGAACACAAAGAAGCCCATGTGCTTTGTGATGGGTCTATTGTTCACTTCGTAAACCAAATTCTTGTTCCTGATCGCAGAAGATAGCATACAGAGAAGAGACTCCCATTGGTTTCTTCCAATTGAGTCTCCTACAAACACTAGCCGCTTGTTCCTTAGCTTCTCCAGCATCAACTTCGCATCAAATCTGAACCATTTCATAACACAATGAGGTCAAGCTAAGTAATTGCAAAGAAACATATACTAATCTATGAATGACAAAACCATTTTCCTAAATCCTAAACATAACATTTCTATTCCCTAAGGCAAAACTGAGTTTATACATGTTCTTTGGATCCATGTTCATATAATACAAAATCTTCAATGACATCACAATGAACACGCAGGACAAGAAATTGAGATATAGCAACAAAACACCGAAGAATACTGAAAGCGACTTAAGACTCTGTAGCAAACTCTTTTCAGCTAGCGAGAAAAATGCAGAAACTGTAAAGAAGAACAAACCTGGGCAAATCACAATGGTTAGGTTGCCATCTCCACTTGGTATAGAACAAATCAGGTCTGCCAAACTCAGTGCATCTGAATCCTTCATCAAGAAAGGTGCAATCTTTGGACTGATACAAAGGATACGATTCATCCCAAACCCATTTCCCATCGAACACATTGCAACCACTCCCACTCTCTTCAAGAAACCCAACTTTGGTGTTGTTCTCTACAAACCCATCGAGCTCCTTGAGCCAAAGGAATCTCTCCGATTGATCCGAAAAGTCATGACTTTTAGTCTTAGCCACGGTTCTGTAATCGAGGTAGAAGAAGCTGAAGACTAAACACAAACCCACCAAGAAGAAACCCAAGACTCCTAGAGATGGCTCGAACACGACCCTCAAACGCTTGAATCTCTTAGTCACTACAGAGACTTGCGGCATGGCTTCATCGTCTTCCACAGATGGTTGGTTCTTCGACATCTGAAGAAGAAGAAGAAGAAGAAGAAGAAGAAACTGCAAAAGCTGAAGACTTTATTGTTCTCTCAGTAGATTTCAGAATGAGAAAAGAAGCAGCTTTGCTTGGGAGCCTTTGGGAATATTAAGCGAACAAATACAAATCCAAAGGTGTAATTAGCATTTCTTGACCCTAGTCTTGGTTTCGTAAAAAGGGAAAGACTTGGAGAGACTGTGTGAGTGAATCGTGCGTGGGTCCTTTTAACTGGCGGGGGTCCCGTAGATCCAAAAAGATGACACACACGCGATCGTGGCGCGTGGCTTAAAGTAGTGAGAGTGGTGGGGCTTAAGACGGCGTAGCTTTTACTACTTTTTAGTGCGCTTTTAAAACGGTTAATGCGTTTTGGGTTCATTCACCGAATATAGCGTTTTGCTTTTGGTCCAAATATGTGTAATATAGTTTGGTAGACTCAATAAACAAACAGATGGAATCTTGTAATGATTAAAAGAAGAGTAAATTTTAGATTGTACGCAGCACGAAGCTCAGACTCGAAGCCGTCCATGCCGGAGATTTGTGTATGATGAACAACACATCACATGGTTATTTTGTCTAGGGACAAGATTCAATGTAAGTCAGAGAGTGAGAACCGAGAAGAGGTTGCGTACCGGCTAAGATCAGATTACCTTTTAGTATTTGTTTAACTAATGAATGATTTTAAAGCTAATTCTCTTTTAATGATTTGTTCCAACTCTTAATAATCATATTTAGTACTCTGTTGCTTCCTCTTGTGCTTCCCAGCAACAGTTCAGTCAATGAACTTTTCATATAAGTTATTTCTTACACAAGAGAGATTGTTGTAAGGTTGCTTAAAGAGAGATCAAAAGATGGTTCATAATCGTAGTAACTTTCAAAAATGATTTAGGCAATCTGTCTATAATGAGATATGATCCTAATAAGTGATTTGATTAGATATAAAAAAGGAAAATAGTGGATAGCTACAGATTTGATGATCTTAACGATGATCCAGGATCAAGATAATAAAGAAGAAAGTTTTTGACAAGGTTCTTTCCTTACACATTCATAGGTTTGTCAAATAAAACTGATTATAGAACTACCTCTTCTCCTCCCATCCCTCGACATTGTTATTGTCGTCCCACCTCGCTTCTACTTGTTCATCTACAAGATCTGAGTATTGTGCACAATTAGAACTTCTAAAAAACCATGGAATTCATTGAGACACAACGACTAAAGAACAAAGAAAGCTCATTGATCCCAAACACTACATGGAAACAAACATCTTCAAGATTTGCAGTTATACATTGTTACTATTAATCAGAACCAAAAGCAAGATTTCAGGACTGTACAAGATAAAGGTTGAAACTTTCTTTTGCCAATTCACAAAACCTGAGATATCTGAAATTTTCACATGAATCCGATTTGGGATTATCCACAAATCGCTAACGCATCATGAGATAGTTCGAGACACACACTGATAACTTCCAAAGTCTAATGGATCATCAACCCAACAAATCAATCATTCACAGCATAAATCTATATCTTTTGGAAACGAAACAGAGGCAGAGCGATTTGAGAGAAAGAGAGAATACAAAACCTTGTTGTTGATGTTGTTGAGAAGACTGAAGAGATCTTTCGTATTGTTCAGCCTTTTCAAGGAAAGGCTTGTATCCAAGTTCAAGTGACATGTAACCAAAGGCCAATGATCCCAATACCACCACCGATGATCGAATCGCGTTGTCCATCACCGTCCGCTTCATCTTCTTCCCTCTCTCTCTCTCTAAAACCTCCGACTCTGAGAAAAAAAAGTCTGCTTTTTTATTTTTTTTGCCTTTCCTATAAAATATTTACACAAGACCCTCCGAACGAAACAGAGGCTTCGTTTACTCGGTGATGTATCGGAAGCGGTGGGTTCTGTAGAATCAACGAGAATCTGATGTTGGTGAAACATGGTGTTGTCATTGGTTTGGGACGATTGACTTCTCAATTACCTTCTTCTTCAAGTGTGCTCAGAAGGCAACAGTTTTTGATACGAGCGCTTTGTGGATCACAAATCCATCGCCCCAAACTCATCAGAGCAATGAGTTCCACATCGGAGGCCGACGCTGAGAGTGTCCTTAGAACTGTGACGCCATCTCTTGATCTTAAACGACACAAAGGCCAAGCTGGTGAGTGCTCTCCTTCGTCTCTACTTAGTTGCTACTGGGTTTTGTGTGTTTGGATTATTCAATTGAGTGTGTGATCTGTAATGAACCAAATTTGGAACTTTGAGGATTCAAAGTTTGAGTCTTTTAGAAATTTGATCTGTGTCAGGGAAGATAGCTGTGATTGGAGGCTGTCGTGAATACACAGGAGCTCCATACTTCGCTGCTATTTCAGCTTTAAAAATTGTATGTAGTTTCGTTCTATTAGCTATCACAGCTTCTTTCTTCTGTTCAGCTTTGGTTTAAGTTACTCCGTACACAATTGTAGGGTGCTGATTTGTCTCATGTCTTCTGCACGAAAGACGCAGCTCCTGTTATAAAGAGTTATAGTCCTGAGCTTATAGTTCACCCTGTTCTTGAGGAATCGTACAGCATCAGGTGAATGCTCCTGTCAACGGTTTATGCTACTTCTACTGTGTGACTTTCATTCCGTAGGTCCATTTTCGTAATCTCAATATTTTGTATTCTGGATTTAGTCAACTCAGTGAGGAAGATCAAAGAACAGTTCAAGATAAAGTGCTCGGGGAAGTCGATAAATGGATGGAAAGATTTGATTGCCTTGTGATTGGTCCTGGTTTGGGAAGAGATCCATTTCTCCTGGTACAGATTCCTCTGCCACTGCTTCATCACGTTACAGAATTTGATTTGTCAAATATTTGGCGATGGACTGACGAGTTTTGACTTTGTATTTTCAGGAATGTGTGAGTAAAATCATGCTTCTTGCCAAAAAATCCAATGTTCCTTTTGTTGTAGATGGGGTAAGCAGTGACATAAAACTGGATCAATTGGTTTTCTTCTCATCCCAAATCTTTTGATTGTTTTATGGTGATTCTGTAGGACGGGCTGTTTCTTGTAACAAATTCCATTGATCTTGTCAATAGCTATCCGCTTGCTGTCTTAACCCCAAATGTGAACGAGTATAAACGTCTAGTTCAAAAAGTGCTTAATTGTGAAGTAGATGAACAGAATGCTGAAGATCAGCTACGTTCTCTGGCCAAACAGTAAGTAGAAAACTCACTTCACATATCCACAAAGAGAGAGTTAGGATCTGTAAATCTCTCTAAATCATCTAGAGGGGAGTATCCCCAAACAACCTTCCCCAGGCTCTCATTTGGTGTTTTGCAGTGTAAAATTTAATGATAATAATGTTAGACGCCTTTGTCATTCAGGATTGGTGGCGTGACAATTCTCAGGAAAGGGAAATCTGATCTTATAAGCAATGGGGAGACAGGTGAGTAACTTTTTCATATCTATTTTCTCCTTCAGATAGAGAACACAAGTTGTGATTGTGTCTATTTTATGCAGTAAAATCAGTGAGCATATATGGTTCGCCAAGGCGCTGCGGTGGACAAGGCGATATTCTCTCTGGGAGGTGAGTTCACCATTCTTTGATCAGGTTAAGAGTGAACTTTTGTAGCCACTAAATAGTCGCCTACATGGTTTTGGTTTCATCTAGTGTCGCAGTGTTTTTGTCATGGGCGCAACAACTTAAAGCAGGTCCTGAAAGGTAAGATACCTCCTTTTGTTTGCTCTGCACGAAGTTTTCTCTATCATTTTCTAGCTCAGTCGTTGATCAATGTAGAGCAAAGTGTTTTTGACAATCTCTAAAAACAAAACATTTCAGTCCCTCAGAGACTCCAGCCATCTTGGGATGCATAGCTGCATCTGGCCTGCTGAGAAAAGCCGCATCTCTGGCTTTTACAAAGCATAAGAGATCAACTCTAACAAGCGACATTATTGAATGTTTAGGGAAGAGGTATGAATTTCTATCTTACTGAATCTGCTACATCAGAGAATTCACAAAAAAGTTTGTCTCGATCATAATGTTTATCGGGTTTTTTCGACAGTTTGGAGGATATCTGTCCTGCATCTTAATCTGCACAACACATGAACTAGAGTTGTCTTGCCTTCTACTACATCTTACTGTCTACGTGAAGCTTCAGAAGCTGTTCCTGTTTCGGTTCTTGTATCTATTTCCCTCACCACTGTTGTCTCTGTATAATAAAACCTGAATGCTGTGATTACGAAATAAAAATTATAATTCATATGATCCAGATCCGTTAATCCTAATTCTTACAGATTCATGTAGACAGATTGAGAATTGTGAGATTTACTAGAGAAACAGTTGATGAACAGAGACAAGAGGATCAAGAGAAGGTAAATTTTGGTTTCAGAGACATTAACTTATTAGGAAGAAGACACTAAAAACAGCAGAAGACAGACACCGGGCTGTACAAAGAAACATAAGACATGATACAACGCTACACACATCAACACCAAACCATTGATAGCTTACAGAACTCTTAGAACAGCTTTTTTGTTTTCTACGTCATTATTTGTTTTTTTTTTGTTTTTTTGCTGTTACAGTTCGAGATTTACGAGACATTGAGCTTGTTTCTTTTTTACTCTCTTTCACTCTCAATCTGCAAGAACTGTTGCTCCTTCCACCTGTTTCACCACCAAAATTTGTGTTATGAGCCTCTTTTGTTGATGCTGAACAGAAAGAATAATACTAAATCTGATTTGTTTTTGAAGAATCAATCACCTTGAAGGTGGCTCCCCAAATCTCTTCCTCATTAGCAGGAATGGCAGTGATCTTGTTCTTAGGGTTCTCAAAGCTCCTAAGCCCACCTAACGCCGTCGAGTAATAACAGCCTGCAACACACACATGCACAACCATTCAAAAATCGAAATCGCTTCAACTGAGCTTGTGATGATGCCCCCAAAATCTTGAACTTAAAAGAGTGAAAAACGAACCTTGAGGGAAAGAAGCAAGAGACTTGCCACAAGCACCTTTTAGCAACTCAACATCATCAGCAAATGCCACGTACCCATCAGCTGTTATTCCCCAGTACAATGGAACCTTACCAACTTGGTCCTGCAGTAAATCAAAACCGATATTTACCACCGAATTCAATCTAGTTTACAAACTAAAAAAGGGTTTCTGAGGGTTAGAAAGAGAACTTACAGAGGCTACAAACAGATTGGAGGTTGATTTGTCAAAGACCACAAAGGCGAAATCGCCACTTAGGTGAGCCACAACGTGGTTGGCCGGGTAAGGAGCTCTGTCACGGAGAGTCTTGTAAGCCTCGATGACCAAGAGAACCTCGTTTGCGTTCTTTGCAAGCCCGTATTGCTGTTTCAAGCTTCCTAGGTTGTCAAGTGAGCCTTGGAACAAGCAGAATATCTCATCCTTAGCTCCAAATGACCTGTTCCGATTAAAAAAAAAACATCTTAAGACAAGCCTATATATGATTAAGTCAAATAAATAGTAAGCAAACTAAGGATTAGAACTGTAAACCTATCTAGAGAAAAAGTATTGCAATTATTGAAGTTATAAATGAGGGAGGAGAATAGTCAGAGAGATGAGTCAGCATCGGATCTTAAAGCAGACATACAATTATGAATGTTTTGGAATTGATATGGGTAAAAAAGCTGAAGATGGAGTGTGGTGCATCATAGTTTCATAAGGCTATTAATGGTTGTGGGTTTTTAATTATATATTGTAGGGTTTGGTGGACCAAACAAAGCTGCCTTAGTAGAGTGGCCATGATATGTTCATATCCAAAATACAGTGCCTACAGTTGTAACCATATAGAGATTTTGCGAACGAATTTGGAAATGTAAATTTTTCGTACCCTATGTTGTCTAATTGAGTCATTGTTATGGTTGTTGAAGTTATGTACTTATGTTGCAAGTGGTTTATTTGGGACTTAAAATACTTACATCATATAAATAATCTTAATAAATAACAAGTGACATGAGCAATTCAACTAAAATGACTTAATGAGTCATGCATAGGAGGCTTGTGAATCTTTGGTGACTTAAGACAACTCTTATGAGACGTGTCCTTGTGCCACCGTCCGTCACCGACAAAGTCAACTACGAAGGAAAATTATACTTTTGGGGCAATCTAAATACTAATAAAACTTTAAACCGTTTATAGGTAAATGGTACATGATGAATCATCTCTATTTGATTCATAATATACTTTTCAACCAACGAAGCCAACTTTACTTGGATAAGGTAACATACCCAAAGCATTAGTATATTTCCTATCAGAATTATCCATACAAATTAAACATGATCGATACGTTTATATAATAAATCTACCTATGACGTACCTTGTATACGCATATTTCCTAAAAATATACATAATTTTAGAAATTTCATTTGGACTTTGTAATTATTATTGTTTGTGGTCCACAGACCAAACCACACCACAGAGGCACAAACATACATCACCCTAACTTAAGTGGAGTGCTTAAAAGAAATCAAACAATTATGCAAAATCGGAATCTAGTAGAAATAAAATAATATAAAACAAAGAATCAAAGATATCTACAAAATTACGAATCTACTTATTAAAATAATCTCACTAATTATATCTTCTTAGCAAAATTATCAATTGAAATATATGTGATCCATATATACATGCAAAATATGCAATTGATTTTGTTTGTTCTTTTTTTTTTTAAATAATTTGTCAGCGAAATTTAAAAGGCTCGACGATGATCTCATCACCGTCGGATCGGATATAATCAGACGGTGAAGAAAACTTCGGAATCATCGTAAAAATCAAAAAGAAAAAAAAAGTCGCCGGGAGGAGACACTGACCTGGGGCGGAGAGGACTCTCGTTGTGATGGCTGTAAGCAAGCTGAACAAAGTCTCCGACTTGTACAGAAACGGTGGAGGGATTTTTATCGACGAAACGGTTCACTAGAGTAGCTCCGGTTGTCTTAGGCGACGGAGTTCGGCTCCCGGCAGCCACCAGTTCTTCCGGTGGTGATACTATAGCTCCACTGAAAGTTCCCAACATTTTCTCTCCGGATGATGATCTCAGCGCTAACTCCAAAAGAAAAAAAAGCTAAAATGTCTAAAAGGAAAAATTAAAATCTGTGAGCTCTCTCTGGTTTTAGATGTAAACGGAAGAAGACGAGACGAAGGAGAGAGAGAGATAGGATGGTGTTTTAAATACAGGAAAGAAGAAGAAGAAGAAGAAGAAGGAGATCGAGGGTAATTACGTCATTTCATGTCTTCACGAATCTTCTACTCTTTGATTACACAACACTGAAATTAACGTCAAATACGTAATCGTATTGTGGGAAAGATGAATAATATGATGATGATGATGATGCACTGGGTCCCACATGGAATCGTTTCTGAGCGTTAGATTCTAATTATTGTAGGACCAATCGTGCCATTTGTGTGGTCTCTTGTCTTATCCATCTCCCTTTTTTTTTGTAATAATAATTACTCTACTCATTCAGTCATTTGTATTAAAAAAAAAAAAGATTAGCCTAATTATAATTGGTGCTGATAATTATCATTTTTAAGGTAAACATAACCTCCACTTTTCGTAAAAATGAAAAAAGGGATAACATATCAAGTTATCAACTTTAATTTATTAGCACTCTACAAGTTAGGATAAGACGATAAAGCTTACCTTTCTTCTCCATATTTTCTTACTTTTTATATACTATAAGGAAACCAGGAAAAAAATGTTATAAATGATAATTAAATATGTATGTAATAGGTGCGATGTGTAGTTAACATAAAAAGGGACAATTCTTTTTACCATCATATATATTTTCTGAAAAAAAAAAATTCTGTCTATTTTGGCTAACAAAAAATTATTGGTGAATAACCTTTTTTTTTTTCCTTCAATAAGAATAAGAAATCTGTCAATACTAGAAACTTATTGATGTGTCACCACTTTCTTTCTAATTTACTCATTAGTGGATTCCATCAAAATTAATTCACCAACTAATACTAGAAAATTGGAATATATATATATATATATATATATATATATATATATGTTTGTTTTAGTGTGTTCCAGAACTTGTATATTTGTTTGTGTAAAATATACCAGTATATTTTTAACACTAATGGTTTGTATAATTATTGTTATTAGATGCTTTAAACTCGTATAACTATTATAAACTATTATAGTTGGAATATGTGTACTTTAAGAGCCAATAAACTAGGAGGGATCGTGATCTGAAAGCAACTTGAACCTAATTTAAAATGGACATGTATCATCAACCATACTTTGTAGTATTATTGATACTAGATTAGTAGCCGTAGTAGAGCACGGATTGAAATTCTTTTTATTTATATTATAATTTTAGAATAAAATATAATGTATTTAATTATTTTTAAAAGTTTTTTGGATAAAACATTATGCAATAAAAATCATATGGTAAATATAATGACTTGAAAAAAATACCTATTTTGTAAATTTTATAATTTTATGTATGAAAAATTGTTATGTTTGTTGTTTGTTTTAATTTTAATTTTTGAACATGGTGAAAGTTTTTTAATATGACCCGTGCTTAAGTAAGATTTTATTTTCAGTTGCACAATAAAATCTCGGAAATCACGATTAAGTGTGATAAATTACAAAGATTTTATTCCTTTTTACGTCTAATAATATATTTTTATGTCTAACAATATATATTTTGTAACAATACATGAAATACTAAAGATTTTATTTAGGAAATTGTATAAATCATTAGAATATTATCTTAAAGAATAAACTTTGGGATATTCTTAAATGTATACATATAGCCCACAGATTGACCAATTAATCTATAACGTTTTTTGTAACCAACATATATTTAATATAGAACATATTTTGTAACCAACTTATAAAAATTATGTACTCTTGTTTTATTATATAAGGAGTTAATAACTTTAGGTATCTTTCTTTCCTTACATTCTTCATCCCGGGAACAAGATATGTCAGTTAAACATTAAACCGCTTTTCTAAAAAATCAATTAAACAGCAACTTGATCCAATGTATGATGTATCTGTGTACCAGCTTATATATTTTTTTTTTCTTTCGTTTACGAATTTTTACGATGATTCATGGATCTTAGACCATCACCAGCCCAATAACGATGTAAACGTTGCTTTTAAAAAAAAAATATTATTTTAATCATATATATATATTTATTATTTATTAATGTCAACCATTAAAAATATGACATCTGGTCAATTGTTAAAAAGAACGTTTCTTCGGCAAGTAACTGAAACACCTATTCTCTCCCTTTTTTCTTCTTTTTTATTATTATTTTTTTTTTTAAAGCAACCCTTTCAATGAACATCTTCCAGTGGAGATGCCCTTAGATAGCCTCATGTAATTAGGCGTGGATCATATATAAAATCAAGCTTTCCGTCTTTGGGAAGAACTTATTCAATTTCGTATGCCCATTTTAAAAAATTACTCCTGTTAAATTAATAATACTTCATAGAAATTTCCGTACAGATAGATTCAAAACCATGTCCTACAAAATTTAATCAAATAATTTGAATCTTTTGTAATAATCATCTTTAAAAAAAACTTTCATATTGGAGTAATAAACTTTCATTTGAGTAATAAACAAATCATGTCAAGAAAGAATATTAGACGAAGAAAGAACAGTGGATCGCCCATTGTTTTTTGTTTGGAGGTTTGGCCCACGGTCTTAATAAATTTGCCTTTGCACATCTCTTCTTTTATTCAATTTGATATCAACATGCATTTGATGCATACAATTTTTTTTTTCCAGATTACGTGACCTAAAATAATAATTACACAAAGATGGGTGAGTTGCTCAAGATTTTCAACCATTTTGTTAAGAAAATGTCACAAACAAGACACAACAAAAAGGAAAACCATAAAGATACATAAATGGTTTGGTGACACCAACCTAGAAATGTAAAAGATAAGACCAAAATTATTTCGTGCCAAATATTAGAGACCACAAGGTGGACCAAAGAATTGTTAAATTATATCGTTTCAAAGTTGTTGTCTTAATTGGATTTCTTACTGTTAATAATTTGATAATGAACACATTGATTTATGTTTTTTATTTTTTTTCTTTTTAGATTCAAATGTAAAATTATTTATGTCCGCTTCAAACCGATGGTTCTTTTCTATAAGTTTTAAATGGAATCGACATGACCTACATTGGATAATAATATACATGCATGCATCAAATGCTTTTGTATTATTCTATTTTTTATATATATTTTGGATTCAAAACTAATTAGAAATACATAATATATTAAATTTTTGTATACTTCTAGTCTTCTATTTTATAAATGTGAGGTTTCTGAAAATTATCAGATAGTATTTTTTTTTTTTTTCCATATATCTAGTGGACGTTACTGCATATTAACTCGAGATATCAAAATACCATAACTTTATTTTTTGTGGCACTATATGTCTATACATGTCTGTAATTTCTTTTTGTGAAAAAAAAAACTCTACCAAAACCACACTAAGTGAAACAGGAAGAATTACAAAGCCTCCAATAAATTTCGTTTCAGACACTCTTCTTGATTTTATCATATCATCACTACACCTAAAATAAGAGCTGCATGCACTTAACCACAAAAAAAAGAGCCCGCATGCAATATTTGAATGGAAAATGTTTATAACTTTTGACAAAATATATATTGGATAGTTTTATATTTATATTGTATGTTTTTGACTTTTCAATAATATATATGCAAACTATATTAATATCATATACACACAAAAAATCAAGACACAAAATTGCTAAAAATGTATATATAATATAAATTGAATGCCAAACAATGACTGGTATCATTTTATTTCTATTGATGTTTTAAGAGTCATTATCATTTGATGTTATTTAAAACATTAGAGCCACTAGTATGTATTCTTTTTCTTATTTACTAAAACAATTGTAGAAAATCAAAGAAAGACTGTGCAGAGCCAACCATGGACCTGGGAGTGGGAACTACAAAAGTTGAAAACGACTTTGATATTGTTTTTGCAAACACAAAAATTAACTCATTAATTTCAACATCATATATATACAAGATTTGTTTTTGCCAGATACCATTATTCAACTTAACAATTGGTATTAAAATGATACGTGTTAACAGTTAACACTATTTCTTACAGGAATCCTCTGGAAAATGTTTTTTGAAGCTTGAAATGATTTGTCCATGTCAAACTCTGAGTCTCTCTAGTTTAAATGCTGAATACTTCATCGTAGATACATATTAGGTACTCGTTAGTTTAAGGAGGATCAAAAACACACATTATAAATACAAAATTACACAATAAAAATATTGTCTTCTTTTTCACAGCAAAAAAAAAAAAAATACAGGAGTTAGAATTTTTTTTTTTTTTTTTTTTTTTGAATTTGGAATAAAGAATTAAGATCAAAACTTTCTTGAGCACAAGTCTTACATATATCATTTATAGCTTTGGAGGGAAAATTATGTTCAATTTTATGTGTGTTTCACTATATACAGAGATATGCAATATAATATACTACAGTAAATATAATTTATAATATAAGAAAATCTTAATATTTCACTTATAACATTTTGAGTTGCTAACATTATTAGAATTTTGAACATGATGAATTGATGATTCCTAGATATTTTAAAAACCAATACGGTGCAAAGCAAATGAATTAAATCTAGAGGATTACGTATCATTCAAATGAACAATTCTTATTGGACCATGAGTTGATATTTCATCAAAAATTGTCACCCATCTCAATCAACTTAGCTTCGATCATCTATAATAATGCATCCCCACAAAACAACTCCTATAAAGCTGTATATATATCTGATATTTTAATTCTTTTTTTTTTCGGATAATATAACGACTTTTTCGATTTCTTTTTTTTTTGGCAGTTTCTACATTTTCTTTTCTTTTGATGCGATAATAATCGACTTTTCTGTATCCCACTACTACCTCCATCCCCACTTCCCATCTTGCTATGGAGTATAAAACATACCATCTCTTACATGTATTTTGACGTACTATTTCTAATAATGTATATTGTCATTTATATGTGAAACAGTAGATCTCAAAATTATACTATAAATGAGCTTGGTCATTTATCTGATGTTCTTCAAGCACTAATGAGTAATGACCGTTTAGATCTATGTTTAGATCTATGATCTATCTAACACCTCATCTAATAATAACTCTTTTAAGGCTTTTAAGTTTTAAGCGTTGTTAAACTCAAATATGACCATTAGTGTAGTAAACTATGTAAGAGAGAGTACTGGCACCACAGTATTCTAAATAAAGCCCAAATCAAAGTCCAATACAACTTTAAGCCCACACCATCATAATCGGGCTGACCCGAATTGACCGACCCGTCGTCTACAATTCCCAAAGCCACGCGATTCTGGATCATCCCCAAGCTTCACTTTCAGGCAGTCGCTAAAGTTCCCGGCGATCAGAGTTTGTTGGTTGACTCGTTTCAAATCTCCCGAAATTGATCGGAGATCCGTGGATCATGGCGTCGGAGAAGCGGGATAAGGAGGAGGAGGAGGTGAAGACCGATGATGGATCTCCTAAAATCAAACCGAGACCGATCGTGCAGCTCGGAATCTTTCTCGTCGCTCACAGTCCCGTTTTCAGGTGAATGTTTTCACCTTCATTTATATTCTGTTTCTTTAGTTTCTATGTGTTGGTTCATTGATCATCTGATCGTGTTTCTAGTGTGGTTTTCTCTGCTGCTGGGGTTTTGGCGTTGCTAATTTTACCTCTACTGGCAAAGAACACTTACATCTCCGAGAATGCTCTAATGCCAGGTTTTTTTTTTTTTTGCATACTTGAAAAACGCTTTACAAGTTCACACTTGGATTCAAGTCTCGTTGTCAGTTTATTTTAGAAGAAGAAAAAACTTACTGTTTCTAGGATTTGGTTCTCTCGTAAGTGTTGATAGAAAAAAAAAAAGTACATTGTGAATCATACGAATGATGTTGAACTTGATTCTCAACAGTAGGGATCAGCTAGTGTAGCCTACTTGACATTGAGGGTGTTAAGCCAAATTAATGCATCAAATTGGAATCTGTAGGAGGGTTTTGAACTTTTGAGTAATGTGAGTTTATGGCTTGCCAACTTCGAAGGAGTTCTTTATTTTTGGCTCTGTTCTTCAGGCTCTGCACGGTCTATGCTCTCTAATCGGGATGTTTCTGATGGAAGCAAACTGGTGAAGGATATAAAGAACTATTGGTTGAATCATGAAGGCCAGGGTGTGTATGTCTTTTCTCCATTGCAATTCTTTCCAGTTTTCTCATGAAATGCCTATTCCTATGTTATGGTCTTATGGAAATAAAAAGAAACCTAGAAAGTAATTTGTTCTTCTTTATACATGATTCTTCGAGTATTGAAGGTTCAACTGTGCATCGTCTACGTTTCTTTTCTGCAATTCCATCTTTTTCAGATGTACCAGTTGACATCCTTCTGTTTCTGTCCTTGTCCAAGTAACTTAATGATTCGCCATTTGTTTGACTTTTTGTGTAGTGAAGTCCAGAAGCTCATTGGAAAATACATGTCAGATATGGGTGCAGAAGTTTATTATCAAAAGTTCCATCCTGAAGGGAATCAATTTCACCCCCTGCACTTTTTCTCCGGTCCTGATTCATATACACTGCTAGATAATGTCAGTTGTGCTTCTTATGGAGTCAATGTTGCTGGGATTATACGAGCCCCTCGTGGTGATGGGAAAGAGTCTATTGTGCTGGTTACTCCTTATGATTTTATAAATGGTGGAGATTACGAGGCTTTGTCTTTAGGCATTACTAGTACTCTTTTTTCCTTGCTCGCTAGAGTTACCTGGCTCTCTAAAGACATAATATGGCTTGTTACTGATTCTCGTTATGGAGACTATAGACCTGTTGCTGCGTGGTTAACTGAGTACCATTCACCCTCATTTAAGGTCTCGGATTTGCTGAAGTGTGGTGAGCTAAATACAGCTGATACCTTCAGACGAGCTGGAACAGTGGCTGCTGCTTTGGTTTTGAAGGTTGATGGTAGAAGTGAAAGGTTTGAGGACACACTAAGTATCTATGCAGAGGCATCTAATGGGCAGATGCCAAATCTTGACCTCATCAATGTTGTAAATTACTTAGCGGTGCACAGGCAGGGGTTTTATGTCAAGGTGGAGAAGGTTGTATCGTTACTTTCCTCTAGTTGGCTAAAGATTATTGGGGAAATATTTGAAGCTGTTGGGAAATTGGCGCGTACGTTAAATCCGGACTGGAATTTTGGTATCCCAGCTGCAGACTATCTTGAAGGCAGTGCTACCCTTGCAAGTTCACTATACTCCCAGGTAAAATGTATAGTCGATCTGTCCGTAATTAAGTTCTTGTGGTTGCAGTCACACTTATACATTTTAACAAGGAAAGACCTTGAAAGTTAACACTTTTGTTATTCATTCTCATCAGGCCCTTGGTATCCCAACTGGTCCTCATGGAGCCTTCCGCGATTATCAAGTTGATGCAATTACCTTGAAAATTTCACCTAGATTTCCTCCTGACAGTAAGACAAGACAACATGATTTCTTTCTACGAGGTGCCAGGTGAGTTTTTATATTTACTCCTTTCCCATTTTATACAATATACCTGCCTCTGCTAGTGTATGTGAATTTTATTATGCTTAAGAACTACAATACATCATTAGACTCTGTCTGAGTGTTGATGATAACTCTGTGCTTTCTCATTAAATGCAGGTTACTGGAAGGAACTATAAGATCAGTGAACAACCTCCTCGAGAAGTTCCATCAATCGTTTTTCCTATACCTGTTAACTTCGCCAAGCAAATTTATCTCTGTAGGAGTCTACATGATTGCCTTTGCTCTACTTGTAGCCCCTCTTCCAATGGTCGCAGCCTCTTTATATATTGAGGGCTGTAAAGCTCTTACCAAATCCACTGATAACCCCACTGAAAACCTCAAGTCTTGGAAATGGCTAGACGCAGCCAAACAGGTCTTTGCTTTACACTTGTTGGGTTTCATCGTCACACTGCTTCCTTATTTCATCTGTCAAGTACCGGGCCAGCATTCTCCAAGAAACCGCTCCATCATGTGGGGCACTACCTCTTCATCGCTTCTCCTTATAACCTTTGCCATAATCCCGGGTTGCTCTCCGTTCTCCTCTCGGCATCATGGAACCAACTGGGCAGTCTTGAAATCAGTGACCATCTCAGCTGCCTTCATTGGTCTGTGTCTTATGTCTATAATCAATTTCGCTACTGCAGAAATTGGAGCGTTGCTACTCGTGCCAACGTGTCTAATGGCTCAGCCTATAAAACCCGCTTTGAGATCCAGACGCATTAAGAGCCTGTTGGGTGCGTTCTGCAGTATGGTGTTGCTGACAATCGGGTTCCCGGTCATGTTTTTCGCAATCTCTAAGGGGTTGTTTGGAGAAGCGGTCGTGGGGTTAAGTCTTGGAGGAGAGTTCTGGACATGGTTAGAGTCGTTGTGGGCGTGGAAGAGTGCAACATATCTATACATAGGTATGGTTCATCTTCCTTGCTGGCTCCTTTGCCTCTGCATCTTGTTTCATCCTTCTTAATTCTAATTTTTTTACATCGCAAGTTACTTTTATTACCTCTTCACGCTGATTGAGATTGTTATGTTTTCTATTTGTCGCATGATAATGAGCTATATTAGAGGTCTTATGTATCGCTAGAAAACTAAAAATTCATGAAATGAATGTAGTTTTTTGTATTGGCTGTTGGGTTTTAAACACTATTTACTGCAAACGTTAGAAAGAAAAGTTTTAAAACTAAACAGAAAGCTAGAAACTATGCTTTGAATCTATTAGTACAACAAATGCGTGAAAAAACAGATACAAAGTACAAACAAAAGAGATCAAAATTGAAGATAATATCTACCAGTTAATTAGATGTGTTACAGAGGTTGATATTACAAGGAAGCTGTATCAGAGTGTGTTCTTTGTCCAAAACCCATCATTGAGTTGCCCAAATCGAAATCCAATATCAAGCCTTCTAATTGTAACCCGCCCATTACAATCGGGTTGACCCGACTTGAGCCGCCGTCTAAAATCCCCAAGCATCGGACTCCACCACCAACATCCACCATTAGATTCTTCCCCTGGATCCTCCACCTCACCATCTCGCTCTGCAACGCCATATCTACAGCCGGTAAATCTACCTCACTCTTGAAGCAGAGCCCGAACGGTGCGACGGGAGCCACCGGTGGTGTAGCTATAGTAGTCGCAGCTTTAGCGTAAGCTTCAACGAATACTGCGTAGATAGAGCTGTCCAGCATCGTGTATGGAACCACCGTACTCAGCTCCGCCGCTAACGGACCATCCACGGAGAGCTTTTCCCCGTTGACTCTGATCGATTTCACGTTAATTACGTAATCGCCACTCGAGCCGGTTAACAGAGGCGTGTAAACCAATGATCTGGACGCAGCAACTCCGAAAACCTCCTCAACCGAACTCGTCGACACGACGCCGTCTAACGGCGACAGGTAAACAGCCAAACGACGACGTTCGTTAGTTACGGCGGCGAGTTGCGAAGGGAGAGAGATCTGGGCCCTTCCTAAGCCCATTACTCCACGGGCTCCACTAGCGAGCCCACTTAACAGCCACGGTGGGGCACAGGCGAAAAGCAGATCAACGGTTCCAGGAGAAGCAACAGATCCAAATGACATGACGTCACTGAAAAGCTCTCCTCTCGCCGTAATTCCAACGGCGCCGTTTCTAACAAGCAATTCGCAATCCTTGGCGTCTCCACGCGATGATGATGACACTTTTCCATTCCCAGCTTTAGCCTTAAGACAGCCGCTAGAGCTACCGGAGATAAGACTCCGTGACGACGAGGGACCAGAGGAACAATCAAACCAGAGAATCGAACCGGCGAGATCGACGACGAGCTTGAGCGGCTCGGGAGAGTCACCGAGGCGAATCTGTGCGACGTATTGACGGGTTGGTAGGTCTTTAAAAACAGGGAAAACGAGTCCGTTGAGGGAGTCAGAGATCTGAGATTTGGAAATGATTAGAGCGGAGAGGAAGGAGAAGACGAAGAGGTACAACAGAGAAGAAGAAGAAGAAGAAGAAGAAGCCATTAGAAGAAGAAGAGTGAAGAGAGATGATGGATCTGGACGGTTTTTTGAAGGATTTTTGTTATAATATGGTTTGGGATGCGGTGGGCCGACGCTGGTTTAAGAGGGAGGGGAGGGGGCGAATGGGAAACGATAAGGATTGGTTCATTTTAAGGTAAGTGCTGAGTAGACTTGTTGTGTCGTTTCGCTCTTTGTGGGGACTCTTTTGTTTTGGTCAATGTTTATCCATTTTTATTTCATTTCAAAAAGGAATTTGGCACGTGTATACGAGTTTCTTTTTAAAAAAATTAGGAATATCCGTAAAGTTTATACCCAACTCACTACACCACCGGTCGGGAGTAGTTGGTTTGGTAATGGAAAATGTGAAATTGGGCTTATTTATATATGGGCCTTGTTTAGTGTGTGATATGGTCTAATTTAGTTTGGATACGTTATCACTAGACATTATAAATTTCTATCATCCTCTCAACATTTCATTACCTAATAGTTTGGATTTGTTATGAGTTTCACGATCCAGCAAGACTTTCTGCTATCTGTAGGTCAGATATAGGATTCAACAACCTAGTTTGAAAAGAAAAACAAATACTACCTCTTGACCCTTAGATTATATGACCTATTGACCCTCAGTTTTCTCTGTACTCAAAAATAAGGTTTACCGTCTATAATATACCATACCTCAGTAGTCCATCTGCATCACAAGCATTCATTTACAAGATAGAAACACAAAGATGAGTAGCCTCACCCTCACACGTCTCATACTATTTTTTTCAATTTTCGCAGCCATAACTCTCAAATCAAACTCTCAGTACCTTCTTCCGATCACCAAACACGAACCCACTAATCAATTTTACACCACTTTAAACCTTGGATCCGGTGGGACATCTTCCTCGAACCTCCTCCTTGATCTCGAAACCAACCTCACGTTGGTCAACTGGAACATATTCAATCCTCCACTTTTTGTCAACAACCTCGTGATTTGCAAAAGCTCCACATGCAACTCCATCCCCGGCAATGACTGCGACGACAACGGACTATTCTGTGTTTACCGACAATCAAGCCTTCTAGGTCAAAATGTCGGCGTAATAGGCGCTGTTGTCCAAGCCACAGTTAACATCTCCACCACAGACGGTGGCAATCTCCTCTCTCCATTCACCGTCCACCCCTTCACATTCTCTTGCGCCGGAGAGGAACCATTACAAGCGCTTCCTCCTCCCGTCTCCGGAGTTCTAAGTCTTTCTCCCGTATCTTCGTCGTTCACAAAACAGGTGACGTTATTGTTTGGATACATCCCTAAATTCTCTCTCTGCTTGCCTTCTTCCGGCACCGGTCATCTATATATCGCCACCGTTAACTACCTCATCCCCCCCTTCAATAGCGATAATCCCATTCGGATGACTTTGACACCGTTGAAAAACATATACACGGGGAATTATCTAATCGACGTCAAATCAATCTACGTTGACGGAACTCCTTTGTCGTTTAACCCTAATTTGCTTGCGGGCGGAGCCAAGCTAAGCACAGTGGTTCCTTACACCGTACTCCTCACCGATATCTACAATGCTCTTGCTCAGTCCTTTACACTGAAAGCCAAGGTATTCAAATTAAACAGACTCTTTAATTATACTTATATCAACAAAATATCATATTTTGATATTAGACTTTGATTTCAAAGATAAAAGCCACGTGAATCTTTTAAATTTAGGCGTATTTAAAGTATAAACTATAAGAAAAAAATATTAAATACATATGATTTCATAATCTCTATCTCATGCACAAGATATCATGTATATACCTTCGAAGTTGGTAAAATGGTAAAAAAAAAAAAAAAAACCATATAAACAAGAAAAATGATTACGTGTTACTTTAAATTACAAAGGAAATGTTTGTATGTTGTGTCTAGAGGAAAACTAATTAATTTATGTTTGTATTTGGGGTTTACCTTTTTCACAGACAATGGGAATATCTAAGGTTCAAGCAATTGCGCCATTTAAAGACTGCTTTGACGCACGCGCTGCAGGGAAGAACATGACGGGACCGAATGTGCCTGTGATAGATATTGGGGTGCCAGGAAGGGGAGGAGAGGTCAAGTGGAGTTTTCACGGTGCCAATACGGTGGTGAACGTGACGGAGACAGTGATGTGTTTGGCGTTCCTCGACGGTGGACAGAACCCGAAGGACTTGTTGGTGATTGGGACACATCAGCTTCAAGACCATATGCTCGAGATCGATTTTAGCACATCCCTTATGGGTTTGAGTGACTCGCTCTTGCTCCATAACACTAGCTGCTCCACGTGGCCTTCCCAAAACTAAAATTAACCACACATGACAATAAATAAGATTGTGATATGATCGACTCTGACGTTTCAGTTATTAGTACACTCCTTTTTGGCGGTGTACCATGTATGACACGTTTTCTATGACCACATGTGTTCCAATCGAAATAAATTATCATCCGTTTCTCTTATATATCTATCGTTTGTTTAACATTCTAAAGTTAACTATCCTCTGTTTTCTATATACATGATATTTAAAGATTTTTCATTAACTAATTTTGAAATTGAAGTACTATATTTTCAAAATCTCAAGATGAACAAAATCTTATTATACGAGTATGAGTTATGAAGTATACCCCACCACGTGACTTATAATAACTTGAGTTGCGCTCATTTTGCATAATTAGTGATAATTGTTACTAGGAAACACCGACTGATCTTCTCCAATTCTTTTTCATATATATTCAATTGTTGTCAATTGTCATGTGTTACATATGCATAATACTCCTTTTTTTTTTTGTAAGAGTGCGCGTAATTCAACTCTAGGAAATAAAGATCTCAACGTGAAACCTCAAAATAATTAAAATTTAAATAATAACCAATATTTTAGTGTTTCCACATTTCCTTAGATCCAAGATGTGTGTTTACATGTATAAATACCATACATCTACAGTCCATATTCATCACAAACAAACAATCACATTTATCATTTGATTCCAAAAAAAAAGTAATCCAAGAAAACAAAGATGGGTAGCCTCACGCGTCTCATAGTCTTTCTTTCCATTTTGGCAGCCATAACTCTGAAATCAAACTCTCAATACCTTCTTCCTATCACAAAACACGAACCCACAAATCAATTCTACACCACTCTCAACATCGGATCCGCCACAAAATCTCCCGTAAACCTCCTCCTCGACCTCGGAACAAACCTCACGTGGCTCAATTGTCGTAAACTCAAATCCGTATCTTCACTCCGCCTAGTCACTTGTCAGAGCTCCACATGCAAGTCCATCCCCGGTAATGGTTGCGCCGGCAAATCCTGTCTCTACAAGCAACCAAACCCTCTCGGTCTAATCCCCGACGTAACCGGCCGTGTCGTCCAAGACAGAGTCTCTATCTCCACCACAGACGGCGGTAAATTCCTCACCCTAGTTTCAGTACCCCGTTTCACATTCTCCTGCGCCGGCGAGAAAGCACTCCACGGCCTTCCTCCTCCAGTCGCCGGAGTTCTTGCTCTTTCTCCCGGATCTTCGTCGTTCACGAAACAGGTGACTTCAGCGTTTAACGTTATCCCTAAATTCTCTCTTTGCTTGCCTTCTTCCGGAACCGGTCATTTCTATATCGCCGGCGTCCATTACTTTATCCCGCCGTTCAACAACAGCAGTTTTCCGATTCCGATGATTTTCACGCCCATTAGAGGCGTTGATTCAGGAGATTATCTACTCAACGTCCTTAATATCTACGTTAGCGGGACTCCCTTGACGTTGAAACCCAATTTGCTAAACGACGGAGCTAAACTCAGCACGACGGTTCCTTACACCGTACTTCACACCGACATCTACAATGCTCTTGCTGAGTCGTTTACACTCAAGGCAAAGGTATTCAAAACAAAACCTCATCGTTTGATATTGGACTTCGAAATTCAAAGATAAAAGCCACCTAAAGATTACAAGTTCATGTGGTCGATTTACTTGAGAATTAAAGATTACTTCATAGTTCATACTGATGCATTCGTATTAATTAACTATGAGGTGATATTTTTCTAATGGAAACATCTTTTATATTTTTTTTGACATTTGAAGTAGATCTACGAATATGAAACCATATTAAAATAATATATATATATATATATAGATTGTTTCTTGAAAATTACTAAAGCGATAAAATAACTCTGTTTTATTTTTATTTATTTGTGGTTTGAATGATACAGGCAATGGGAATATCGATGGTTCCATCGGTGGCGCCGTTTAAACATTGTTTCGATGCACGCACTGCCGGAAATAAATTGACGGGGCCTAACGTGCCGGTGATTGAGATTGGTTTGCCGGGGAGGATGGGGGAGGTGAAGTGGGGGTTCTACGGTGCGAATGCGGTGGTGAAAGTGAAGGAAACGGTGATGTGTTTGGCGTATATCGACGGTGGAAAGAAACCGAAGGATTTGATGGTGATTGGGACGCATCAGGTTCAAGATCATATGCTCGAGTTCGATTTCAGCAGGACGGTTCTCGCTTTTAGTGAGTCACTCTTGCTCCAAAACACAAGCTGCTCCACTTGGCCTTCCCAAAAATAGAATCAATGACACATGAGATCATCTTTGACTTTTCAGTTTTGTACACTTCTTGGTATTGTATGACACGTTCTCCATGACACATGTGTGTTCTTATCGAAATTTAAAATATTGAATATCGTTTATTTTTAGTATAGTTTTATATTCGCTTATTTGATAAAATTAATGTTTAAGGATTTTGCACATTAACAAAATTTTATATATATCTAAACCTGAAAGTCAAATTTAAATTTGTAAATTCAAATTTAAATAAAATTTATAGTATCTATTAGACTCTGAAAATCTCAAGTAAAACAAAATCAATGTGTTTCAAGATTTTCATTTTTTCTGATTTTTTTTGCATTGAATATATAAAATGTATATATATATATATATATATCTGCATTGGGAATAAGAAATATATACATATAAAATAAAATTATATATAGGATAAGATATCCATGAGATGAAAAGAGTATACTCTTCTAAAATATTGTATGAGAAGCTTTCTAATTAATTTCTATAGTATACTATTGACTCAAACAGCTTATATATAAATACTTAAATAGAAAGCTTCCAAGGAAATCTACCAAAGATTTCAGGGCAAGCTAAAGCTACCAAGGGAACACTTGGTTATTTATAAATAGACTATAACTTCCATTATAGCAACCATACCATTTCCAAAATCAAGAAACAAAACTTTATACAATAATGGCTGCTCCGATCAATTTGTTATCGCTCTTCATCATCTTAACCTTACAAACCTCCCTCGCCATCCGCATCAACAAACCAAACCCACCGGCTTTTCTACTTTCCTTGATCAAAGACAAAGCCACGTTTCTCTACTACACAAACCTCAACCTCGGTAACAACAATCACTCTCCTCTCACTCACAGCCTCGCCGTCGATCTCGGCGGTGGCTCATCCGTTCTTCTCCGTTGCAACACCGCCGTAAAATCCACAAGTTACCTCCCAATCCGCTGCGACTCCGCTAAATGCAAACAAGCCAAGCTCGACTCGTTCTGTTTCAACAAGACCGCCACTTGTGGCAAATACGTTTCCACTTCCTTCACCGAGCATCCACTCAACACACTTCTCGGTCTTGACTCCGTCTCTCTTCTCATCTTGAAACGTAACGGCGTCACTAAAACCGTCCACTCATCGCTGACTTTTATTTGCACCAACGACGCTAACGCCTTAAAACTCATGCCGGAGGTTGTTAACGGAACCATCGGTCTTGGAAAGTCCTTGATATCACTTCCGTCCCAGCTCGCGTCCATGCACAAANTCCGCTGCGACTCCGCTAAATGCAAACAAGCCAAGCTCGACTCGTTCTGTTTCAACAAGACCGCCACTTGTGGCAAATACGTTTCCACTTCCTTCACCGAGCATCCACTCAACACACTTCTCGGTCTTGACTCCGTCTCTCTTCTCATCTTGAAACGTAACGGCGTCACTAAAACCGTCCACTCATCGCTGACTTTTATTTGCACCAACGACGCCAACGCCTTGAAACTCATGCCGGAGGTTGTTAACGGAACCATCGGTCTTGGAAAGTCCTTGATCTCACTTCTGTCCCAGCTCGCGTCCATGCACAAAACCCCGCGAAAATTCGCTCTCTGTTTGCCCTCTAAACCATCCGGTTTAGGGAGCCTTCTCATTGGAGGAGGCTCTCCTTACACTAACGATGTCTTCAAGAACTTAGCCTCAACTCCTCTGATTGTTGACAGATCTTCCGGTCGGTACTTCATTGACGTGAACTCCATCGAAATCGCTGGAAAGAACGTTCCTTTGAATAAGAAAAGCCGTGGAAACGCTATGATATGTTCATTGGCTCCTTTCACCATCTTGCAGACTTCCACTTACAAGGCTATGGTTAGGGAATTCGTGAGAGAAGCTAAGCTGTTGAAAGTCGCAAAGGTGAACCCTTTCGAGGCATGTTTTAGCTCCAAAGGGATGGAAAGTGCAACGGCGGTTCCGGTGATTGAATTGGTGGTGAACGGGGGAGCTAAGTGGAGGATTAATAGGTGGAACTCGCTATTGAAGGTGAAAAGAGATGTGGTTTGTTTAGCGTTTTTGGACGGAGGTGTGAATATGAAGACAATGGAGATGGTGATCGGAGGTTATCAGATGGAAGATCATCTTGTGGAGTTTGATCTCGAAGCTTCCAAGTTCACTTTCTCGTCTTCGCTTTTACTTCGCAATACTTCTTGTACCCAACACATGATTTTATAATCTTAATAACATAAAATAAACAACAACCGAGGGATTATTAATTTATTATAATAGAGGATATATTATGAATACCATTAGTGTAATATAATGTTAATATCGTTAGTGTAAGGAGAGTGGTCGTGCGTTTGACATTTTGATTGGTAGAATTTTTGAAAGGTTTTTGTTACAAGCTTCAAATTCAATTCATAATATCATATAATTCATATTTATATTTTGTTACTATTAGAATCGCGCATATACATTGCATTTTTTTAGTTGTTCTATACGTTTATGAAGAGCCTAATAACTGGTCTATTATATGCTGGGGTTATATGAAAGTAATAAGTCGGCAATAGTTTTCTTCTGACCCACAAAAGTGTAGTTTTTTTGTTATCAGTTTTTTTTTTTTTTGTTGGCCAATTGAATGGGGTCAGTTCATACGTTTCGATGGGAGCATAAGCAGTGCAACCCGGGGCTATCATTCTTCCCTTCCCCAGCTAGAAAAAGAGCTTTAGCAACACTCATTGGGCGACTACGTACAAATACAATACAAGTCATGTGCAATAGCGTTTTAGCTGAAGCTTTCTTTTAAATTGTATAGAAGGAAGAAATTACACCATTTTTCATATACTTAGCAACCAACTAATCATATGCCCTAAAGATATTTCAAACATTTTACTTCTTTTTTTTATTTAATATTTTGCCATATATATATATATTTAATTATTATTTATCTTATTTATTTACAATATATTCAAATTCGAAACATCAATATATACAACACTTCATCATATCTGCAAAGTAATCTTATATCTTTCCAAAAAATAAACAATTAATCTTATATCTGTAAAATGTTGTGTATGTTACCAATTAAACATAGAATATTATTGTTATTTTCCACCAAAAAATGAATAGTATTAATAAACAATTTTTATAAAATAATAATAATAATCTCTATTATCACTATAAGAAAACACGCGTTTTGCGAGGACAAGTTGCGACGGAATACAGCTCTCGCAAATTTGCATTGGATTTGCGAGGACATTACGAGAAACAAAAAATCTTTAGCAAATTCCTCGCAAAATTGCGAGGAAGAGAGTCGTCGCAAATCCGCTGCTCATTTGCGAGGCATTTACGACAAATTCGCAGGGAAAGTCAACTTCCTCGCAAATTAATCGCAATATTGCGACGCAATTGCAAAAACAGAATCCACAGCAAAATTGCTATGGAGCTGCAAGTGAATTGCGATAGCCATAGCAAATCCATTGCAAAATTAGGAAATTATTTTTTATAAATATTACAAAACTTAATATAATTATTCTGAAATATATTTCAATGTGTTCATAAGGTAAATTATTCTGAAATACATTACTATTAATGATAGAAAAGAGTATGATGACACATTGGACCTTATAATATACTTGAAAGTTAATTTTACTTGAAAGTAAATTTTACTAACTTTTAAAATTATTTTGATGGTTTTTATAAATTAAATATACAGAGTTTGCGACATATTTGCGACTGATTTGCTAGATATATAGCAAATTAGTCGCAAATCTATCGCAAATTAACATAATCATAGCAATTCCCTCGCAAATGACAACTTCAAACCCTAAACCCTAAACCCTAAAGACTAATTACATTATTATCAATGATAAAAAGATGAATCCAAGACTTATAATCAAAAATAGGGCACTGCAACACAAATTGTTGGAGAATTGGACACTTTGTGTATATTTGTCAAATATTTGTCCCAATATAATGAACATATGTATGATATAGTGTAGAAGATAGTTAATGATTAGTGGAAGATGCAAAATTGGACAATTATGGAAAGTTTGATGATAGAAAAGAGTATGATGAGCCTATAGGACCTTATAATATACTTGAAAGTTTATTTGACTAACTTTTTAAAATTATTTTGATGGTTTTGTAAATTAGATATTCAAGGTTTGCGACAAATTTGCGATGGATTTGCTAGTGGCATAGCAAATTAGTCGCAATACCATCGCAAATATCTAATATCATAGCAATTCCCTTGCAAATGACAACTTTAAACCCTTGAACCTAAACCCTAAAAACTAATTACATTACTATTAATAATTAAAAAGATGAATCCAAGATTTATAATCAAAGTTAAGGCACTAATGACAATTTCAAAACCTAAACCCTAAATTTGTCGCAAATATCCCAAATCATAGCAATTCCCTCGCAAATGACAATTTTAAACCCTTGAACTTTAACCCTAATGACATTATATGTTTGCAATTCTCAATATTCTCATATAATTCTTATATAAATTACATATTTTTATATGTATGGAAATTCTGGAAATATTTTTATATATTTACTAGATATTTGCGAGGGACCCTAGCTAATCCCTCGCAAATTTTGGAAATATAAATTACATGTTTTTTATATGTTTGCTAGAGATTTGCGAGGGACCCTAGCTAATCCATAGCAAGTTTTGCGAGGGATTTGCGACGCAGCGTTTTTCTATATAAACAGAAAACCTAGTTTGAGCGTAGATCAAACCTCGACTAATCCGCAGCCGCAAAAAACCAAAATCCCTAATTCCTCTCTTCTCCGATCTATCTCCGATTAACCACCTCTCTTCTCCGATTAACCACCTCTCTGCATCTTCTCTCTTCTCCGCTTCTCTCTATCTCCACCTCTCTTCTCCGATCTGTCCTACGCATCTCTCTATCTCCCCGGCTATGGTTATTGTCCCTCTCTTCTCTCTATATCCTCTCGTCTTCGGTGACTGTCTCCTCCTCTACCCTCTATCTCTGGTGACTGTCTCCTCCTCTCCCCTCTATCTCCGGTGAGTCTCCTCCTCTCTTCTCTATCTCCGATTACTCTTCCTATTCTCTCGATCTGAAAGTCTTGTTAGTTTTGGGTTTAGATTTTTATTTTAGGGTTATGATTTGGGGGTCAATTTTTAGTTTAGAATTCTAATTTCGAGTTTAGAGTTCTTATTTCGTGTTCAATTTTGATTTTAGGGTTTTGATTTTAGATTTCGAATTCGAGTTTAGTTTGTTTTTTGTATAATTTTATTGAATTTTGGTTTTAGTGTTTAGGTTTAATTTTAATTTTATTTGTTTCAGATGTCTTCTCGAGACCAAAACGGGTCTGTAAACCAAAATGTTTACAGCCAGTTCATATCATCTCAAGGCTTATCTCCTCCCATCGCTGCTCGAGGGATACACTCTACTGGCCCTGCTCAAAGGTTACCTTTTCCCGCTTCTTCTCAGGGAACCTCACCGGCAACACAAGATAACCGTAATGCAACCTCTGAGGGGGTGCAAAATGATCTTCCTCCTCAGCAATCAACTTCGCGTGTCAACAGTATGACTGTCTCTCAAGCTTTTTTCACTTTGGCAGAGTCTCTGCGGGGTGCAAAATGATCTTCCTCCTCAGCAATCAACTTCGTGTGTCAACAGTATGACTGTCTCTCAAGCTTTTTTCACTTTGGAAGAGTTACTTGCAAGTCCCGGGCGTGCTGGCTTACCAAAACTGGATCCTAAGCGACCTCCGGGTACACTCTGGTGAGAATGTTATTGATCTAACCTATAGTTTATCTTTATGTTTTGTATTTTCAATGATCCTCATTCATTTTATCTTATGTTTTGTAGGTTTGACCAGGATTCTTCAGTTGCTGCTACTGTCCGGGCCATTTTTTAAAGAGAATTCAAATCAGCTCATGCCAATTGGACCCAAACACCAGGTCCGGTTGTAAACCGGTGGTTTGAAACTTTTGCGGTAAGTTACAGATTTATTGATGGGTTTAAATTACAGATTTTGTGTGTTTATCACTTGATTCTGGTTCTGATTCTGTTTATCATTCATTTTATGTCTTTACAAGCAAACATATAACTGGGATGCGTCCATCAATGGAAGAGTTAGAGCTGAGTTTGAAAAGAAGTTGAAGACTCGGATGAGTGATCAAGTGTCTCGGTGGAAGGGTAAGTGGAAGAAGAAAGGTAATGACGCAATGCCGCGGTGGCTTGATCCTACCGTATGGGATGGCTTGGTCAACTTTAGGTGTGAACCAAAATCAGAAGCAAAGAGTATCAATAACCGTAATGCTCGCTATAGTGATCCTGATGGCATGGGGATACATAAGCACCGTTCTGGTCAGACCTCTTTTAAATCCCGAGCACGAAACCTTGTAAGTATCTCTGTTTAACACAAGTTCATTAATCATATCATATCTATAATATAGTAATATAGTTGTTTCATTTCTCTGTTTTTAGTCTGAGAGGACTGGTGAGCCACTACCTGATTTCCTGCGAGTCCTAGAAGACACTCATAGGAAACCTGATGGGTCGTTTTTTGATGGACTGTCTGAGAAGGTGTACAATGAAGTATCGTCAAAGATAGCTGAAGCTGAGTCTGAGCTATTATCAGCGGATAACATGGAGAGTAGTGCTTCCGGCGGATTATCAGTAACTGTGAAGAACCAAATTTATGCCGAGGTAAAACATGCTTCATTGTTTATGTTTATGTTTGTGTAAACACTTATGGTTTACATATGTTTTGTTGGAAGGTTGCTCCGAAGAATAAGAACCGGATATATGGGGTTGGTAACATGCAAGCAGAAGCATCTTCAGCTCAGATTGGTCAACCGCCTCCTCCTTCTGAAGATCCACTTGTTCTAGCTGCGAAGCTTGCTGCTGCAGAAGCAACTCTTGCAACTCAGGCAACTCAGTTACAGAAGATGCATAGTTATGATGCATACTTTGATTATCTTGCAGAGAAAGATCCAGAGTTTGCTGCAAGGTTTCGCCAAGAAGATCCAGCTGTCGGAGACACAACCAACAGAGAGGCAACCGGCGGAGAAGCTACCGGCGGCCAAGCAACCTGAAGAAATGTTTGATGGTTCTCTCTCTCTTAATGTGTAATGTTGTAATGTTTAGCTTAGAACTTGATCTCCTTTGTAAACTTATTTTCTTATTTGAAAACTTAGTATTTCTAATTACAACTTTAATTTGCATAAGTTATAAGATTTAATTCTAATTACAAGTTTAATTTTAATTACAGGTTTAGTTCCAATTAAGCTAACCAAAATGAAAAAATTAATTTTTTTTATACCATTATTATTATTTGCGACGGAAAAAATAATTGCAAATTCATCGCAAATTTGTTGAGGGAGTTACTAGATACTACATTTGCGAGGAAATTGTTTTTTAAACAAGTTCTCGCAATTTGCGATTAGTTTGCGAGGAAATTTTAATCCTTGCAAAAGTTGCGAGGGATTTGCGACGTTGACCGATTTGCGAGAAGCAATTTGCGAGGAACGGACTTTTTTTGCAAATCTCTCGCTTTTGTCGATTTGCGAGGGATTCGCAACATATTCGTCCATTGCAAAACACATGTTTTCTTGTAATGTATGTGCAGTTTTTCATTTTCTTAGATCCAAAATGTGTTTAAAACTTGGAGAAATAATAAATACGAGACTATAATTTTTTATCAAGAAAATAAAAAATATAACAAACAGATTATATATGCTTAACTGATTGGAAAACCTTTTTACAGAAAGTACGGAATAAGAATCGTTAACACTTTACAGATAGATGCTTAAAATTAAGACCATGGTTATGTAATTTGTATTTCCAAAACAAATCGATGAAATAACTACTGCATGTGGTCGAGACTACTCGAGAGATATCATTGTCGGCAAATAACCCATAAAGAAGAACACGTGAGTTTTGCTGGATTTCACATTTCCAGATCTTCGTGAAAGAGAAAATTTTAAAATGTATTTTTTCGGCACCAAAGTTCTAAAGATGCTACTGTAGGTTGAAATAAATATGATAAAATTATGCCAGTGGATACGTTTTTCTAATTGTGGGACAAAAACGAACAATGATTTGTTATCATTATTAATATAAAACCAACACAAATTGAACAATTGTACTCACACTAACACAGTAAATAATTTACCACTCTAGCAATAAATAGTTATTTATCTGTGTAAAGTGTAAATGTGTTGGAGACCGAGAGAACATATTTTAATACTTATTTCTTAATCAAATATGAAGTAACTCATCTCAAAATTCGACGTTGCTGGTTCTGAACATCGAAACGATATATATTTTCCCCATACAGGCATCGAGTGTCGGTATTGAAGCCCAAGTGGGATTTTTAAATATAATATGATTTGGAAACGTGATATTTGGTATAAAAAACAATTCTTAGAAATGGATCCCAATTTGAAGCGTTTAAAGCTATAGATGGTTTTAAAAATATATAATGAATCCAGTTGGAGGAACGAACAATGATTAGATATTACTGGTTTAGAGACTCTAAACTCGAACCTAAATCCATCTTGAAGAATTTGATCGAGCATGCAGGTTGAAGCTAATACAATGCATAAATATTAAGGAATCATATTTAGGGATTTCTGAAGAAGTTTCGTGGCACTCTAACTTCAGAAATTTTGCCTATGGCTACGGCGAAGGTTTACCATACGATCCCTCCGAGAGTGATCTCCAAGCTGTCTTCTCACACAATAAGTGTAGTTTGCGTTTCTGAAGTTTCAATATCTCTAAATGTGTTTTTCTTATGCTTTTTGTTTGTACAAATTGTAGATATTATGAAGTTGTTGATGTCAATCTTATTCGAGACAAGAGGACTGGTAAATCAGGTTTTTGCGTCTGCTGCGTATGAAGATCAAAGAAGTACCACTCTTGTTGTTGGTTATTGAAGCTCTTTTTTTGATGACTCCTCCACATTGTTTTTATGTGGATTTCGGTGTTGTAATTTATTGATTTGAAGCTTTTTCGGTTAGTTTTTGTGATTGCAGTAATTTGAATGGAGCTTTTTCGGTTAGCTTTTTCGGTTAGTTTTATGTGGATTTCGGTGTTGGCGCAAGTCATATGGATGGATAATCCATTTGGCAAATATGTTAAGTGAGAATAAATTGTTTTCGATTTGGTGTTTTTTCGATTTGATTGCATTTATATTTTCGATTTGGTGTTTTTTTTAGTATTTTTCATTTGTTTAGTAAAAATAAATTGTTTGTCTATTGTTTAATTAAAATAATAAGAAAATATAATAATAAAAATAATAAAAACACAAAAGTAGTCAAGTAGATAATAATTTGCATTGATATTTTTCAAAAACTTTATTAATTATTGTATTTTGTAAATGCGGATGAGGTGCAAATAATAAAGTGCAGAAAGTAAATAACACAAGAGCTTTGTTAACGAGGTTCGGTTTTTCCTACTTCCCGGGACCACGTCCAGATTTCGATTCCACTAGAACAAGAAAGCAAATACAACATATTCGTAAACGCGTAAATTAAGCACAACCCTCTTAACTCACCGCTTCGTTCTATAACATGAAATCTTAAGGATAAATCTCTACCCTTAACTAAACTCACACCGAGCCTAGATTCAAACCAAGATAACCTAACCTTGGGCTAAACTCCCCCTGAGCCTAGACTTCAGATCTTCTACTCTCTTGAGCAACCTTCATACACACGTCACACCGACGAACAAAGAAGCTTGAACAACACAAGCACCAAACCGCGAAACTAAGCCGCACACGAACACAGAAAGCTCTCTAGGATTTATCTTTATGCCTCAGCTCTCTTGCCTCTCTAGGACGTGCCTAACACCTCTTTATATACCCATCAAGACTTCTTAATCACCATAGGAGAAGATTTCCAAATTTCATAAGAAAATAACTTTTTTCTTTTTGTTATTTTCCTTTTCCTTGTAAAACTCCAATTTAATCAACCAAAAAAATAGTAGTTTTCCTTTTCAATTCATCCTAAAACCGTCCTTCAATATTGCCTTCTCAAACCTTCTAGAAACTTCTCAGGCACATAAAACAACAGCAATCCTGTATCACTTCTTGAATCGCACAGACACTACTTCAGACATATCAATACATCTTCAT
Source organism: Camelina sativa (assembly GCF_000633955.1). Lineage (NCBI taxonomy): Eukaryota > Viridiplantae > Streptophyta > Magnoliopsida > Brassicales > Brassicaceae > Camelina > Camelina sativa. The sequence continues at coordinate 5,071,318 of NC_025692.1, read as the reverse complement.
ATTTGATTTCAAACAACTTATATTAAATTATAATTTTTAAAAAATTGTAAAATACAAAATAAAAATATTTTATAAAAAGAAAAAAAAATAAAAACAATCCCGCGGCGTAGCGCGGGTTTAACCTAGTAGTTATCTGAATAATTTAAATTTGCTACATATGATATAAGATATGTTTTTCTATCTGTATTTAAACGAATTAATTTATGTAGTTTTGACGTTGAAACTAGTATTTTGAAGTTTAAGGGTGATTTGATATTTTCATTCTTTTTATTAAAATATAAATTTTAATAAAAATAATTATCATAAAATACTAAAAATGTCACTAATAAAATTAAATTATCCTCATGTGGGATTAACATCTAGCTAGTGTGAGTTTTTTTGTGAATCAGTTGTGAACTCTTGCTTCATTTGAATTCATTGCAAAAAAACAAAAAGAAACATAATGTATTTAACATTTACATGTTATACCTAAAGGCTAAAAGTGAACATAAGTGTTGGTACCACAATCGGTCACCTCGGGTTTAAAAAGCCGGGCCCAGAACCAGCAAATAATATGGGCCATAGCCGCAACCTGGACCGGCCCATTAAGCCCGACTAAGAGAAGTGGAGCGGAGTAAAACAATAGACCACTTTGGAGCTCGGGAAAGCGGTCAAAGATTCCTGTAATCAATTGTATTGAATAGAGTGCGAGATTGGCGGAGTAAATTAGTATGGTTAATTGTGATTTCGTAGTATAAGAATGAGTTAGGGGGAGATTGTAATGGGGACGGAAAAAATTTCCTATTATCAATAACACTTACTTTTACTTTGCAAATAACAATTATCTTTTATTCGGTTTGGAACTAGAACGGTGATAAACACCCCGCTTAGAAAACACTCCGGGAAGAGAGGTTCATTCTCCGATCCCACAATAAGCATCCTATAAAGTCGTAAGCTAGGTTCACATTCTCGTTTTAGCAGAATCTCTTGTATAACTCTATAGCAGATTCTTCTGATAGTTCGTTAATGTCCTGAAGATGTATAATACTTTTATGACCAACAAAATCAAATATTGTTTATCACATATTTAAAATATATATGAATAAAATACTTGAAATACATAACTATTTTGAGATGAATACCCCATCGTTTAGCATCTAGGATTTCTTTTCTTTTTTTCTTTTGTACTAATAAAGTGAATAATACAGCTTAAAAACCCTTAAAAGACTTTTATATAAACCCCAAAATCCGATAACTTCTAACGCAAAAGTAATGGGATTATGGTGCGGACATTTTTTTAAGAGCCAAAATTAAAAATTGGTCATTAAAATTAAAAGAGGATAAAATTGAAAGTGGACAAAAAAATAAACATTTTTTTGAAAAAAAGTATCTCAAAAGACACATTTTTCAAAAATTCTCTTTAAGAAAACATATACTTTCTCCGTTTCAAAATATAGGATGTTTTAGCTAAAACACGCAGATTAAGAAGTCTTTACTTTTAACAAGTTCAGCCAATCAGAAACAATACTGCATAATATAAAATACTAAATTAATCTAAAAGTTGCATAAAAACTTGAAAACATCATATATTATCAAACAAAAAACTTCTCTAAAACATCTTATATTTTGAAACAGAGGGAGTAATTTTTAAAAATATTTTAAATTCAAATTGACTTTTGACATTTTCCTATGATTCTGAAGTTAAATTAGATATTTTATGCCAAAAATTTTACATTAATTTTTTAAAAAATACACATATTAAAAAAAAAATCCTTCAATCTTTTTGAAGCCAAGCGGATATGTTTTGGCATTTTGAAATCTGAAAGAAAACAAAAAATATGTTATTTAGATATCAAATGAGATCACGTGGTACGATATGCTCTGGCTACATTCTTCTCAAATCATAAAAACTTGCTTACCCCAATGTTCAGATCTAAATAGCATAAAGAAGCGAAGAGGATGATCATATTCTATAAGTATACATGATGGTTAGTTTTAGTAATTCACATCATAGCCACAAGTAACAAATCATATATCCTTTTTTTTTTTTTTTAATGGCTAATATGATCTTTCTTCTCCTCTGTCTTGTTTTTCTCTCCCTTGCAAACACATCACACTCGTTGGAAAAGTTTCAATCATTTCAACACCCAGTTAATAAAGATAAGGCCACAAATATCTACTCCATCCCTTTGTCCATTGGCTCGAGTGTAAGCCAAGAATTCGTCCTTGACCTCAACGGAGTAGGACCCTTATTACAAAACTGCGCCACAGCCGCCAAATCCTCCTCCTTCCACCCCATCAGGTGCGGCTCCACGAGATGCACATACGCGAACCCGAACTTCTCCTGTTCCAACAACACCACCACTAAGACGAAAACTCCGTGTCGGTCGTCCGACAATGCCCGGCTCTTCCGAGACACCGTCCCCTTATTCTATTCATACAATGGAGTTTACATTATGGACAGTGAAAAGAGCTCTTCGCTGACTTTGACCTGCACTGATGGTGCTCCTGTTAAAGGAACCATCGGTCTCGCTAACACTCACTTGTCCATTCCCTCGCAGCTCATTTCCATGTACCAGCTTGCTCCAAAAATGGCTCTTTGTTTGCCTTCCAACGAGAAATCAAAACTTTATCCCGGTGGCCTTTGGATCGGCAAAGGGGAGTATTACTATCTGCCTTACTTAAAAGATGTTTCTACGATCTTTGCCTCCACACCTTTGATTGTCAATGCCAAGTCTGGTGAGCATTTTATCGATGTGAAGTCCATCCAAATCGGTGGAAAGACCGTTCCAATAATACTCCATGGAGCCACAAAGATATGCACTATGGCTCCTTACACCGTATTGCAAACTTCCATATACAAGGCTCTTCTCACAGCCTTCTCCGGAAACGCCAAGATGGCTAAAGCTCCCGCCGTGAAGCCTTTCGGAGCGTGCTTCAACTCCAATAATGGAGGACGTGGAGCTCCCGTGATCGACCTAGTGCTGAGCGGAGGTGCTAAGTGGAGGATTTACGGGTCTAATTCGCTGGTGAAGGTGAATAAAAACGTGGTTTGTTTAGGGTTTGTGGACGGAGGAGTGAATCCGAAGAACCCTATACTTATCGGAGGATTTCAGATGGAAGATAATTTGGTGGAGTTTGATCTCAAAGCTTCCAAGTTTTCTTTCTCTTCTTCTCTTTTGCTTCACAACACCTCTTGTTCAGTAGAAAGGTTATCACCTTTCTAATGCACGTAACCGATTATTGAAGTTATGAAGCCATGTTATTTTCCTTTCAATCTCGACATGAATAATTGAAGTCAATGAGAACTATCAGTCTCTTTTTAAATCGGTTGAAATTTTTGATCGGAAGGTATACAAGATCTTGCATTCCAACACTATATATGGTCTATAGACCTTATAAGATCCAATTTGTTCTGATTAAAAATAAACATGCAATATCCTGTAGACTATTTTTTCTTTTTTAAAGTAGAATAACTTAAAATGAAAATTTAAACATACATATATGCAATTTAATACTTTTCTGTTTTGGGGTATAATTTATCATTTTATTATACCGACGAGATAAACCTTCCTCCCCTTGGTAGTGTACAATATCAGTTAAAAAAAAAATCTTGAAAGTGCTCTATGCTTTGGAGTAGTTTCTTTAATCATGAATAACTATTATAATTTTAAGAGTTTCTGGCAATTTGCAAAAGAATTGTTATTCTAATATAAAGTTGTAACTTGAAAGCATGGCACAATAACTGCGACGGACGAGCAAGGCCACCTAATGGCCAAACGATGCCATCGAGATGAATATGCGTATACGACATAGTTGATCTTGATCATATAAACAAAACAAAAAAAAGTACGGTATTTTGACCTGTAACTAAAGGTAGAATCAAAATACAGAGATATATATGGATTTGGAAATACATTCGTAGTGCTTAAAAATAGAGAAAAGCACGTGCTTCCAAGAGATCGAGGATAATGCTTACATTTGCAGCATCTGGTCCAGATATCATGAAAGATATCACTGTATACATAAACACATGCTTTTCTGTATTTTTATTACTAGTCATATGAGTTCCTCGTACATATTCTTTTAGGTATCTTTCTATGTACTCTATTGACTGACTGGCCCATCTGATAATAATGTAAACACATGTGGATCTTCTTAATTATTTCTCCATGTAATGATGCATACGAAGCCAAACAGAAAATCCTTTGATTGAGTATGGATGTTTAATTAATTGTGGGTATTTTAGATATGTTCTGTTACTTGTTTTTTTTTTGACAATATTCTGTTACTTGTTAAGCTGCCTAAAAAGTAAACAAAACTTTATCCTTGATAACCCATTTCGTATTATATAAATTACAATCTTCTTATTTCTCCATAACCCATTTGTATCATCCAACAAGTTACATCTCTTGTCACTTCCACCTAGATGGGCTTGTCTTTAGACTCATAGTTTTCTTCGGGCCGATTTAAGAAGAAGAAATGGTAAAATATCTCAACAAATGAATTCATTAACTAATTACGACTTGTTTTGTATACGCCACCCGGCCACCAATATCTGTTGAAACTGGTCTAAAATGAGAACAAGAAGTGTTATATCTAAGAAGAGAAGATGTAAAACTAAGCTTCGATGATTGAAGATCAATCTCCACCAAACTATCTTCCATCTGATACCCTCCAACAATCACCATCTCTTCTCTATCTTCTCCTCCTCCTCCTCTCACAAACGCCAAACACATCACTCCTTTCTTCACAACTACCATCGAATTCCGTCCGTAGATTCTCCATCTACGGCCACCACTCCCCACCGTCAGATCAATCACCGGAACATCTTCCATGTTAAACCCTTTCTTCACTCTATAACACACCTCGAAAGAAGATACCTTTGCCTTTGCTTCGACCATCTTCCTCGACGAAGCCTTGGATTTGAACTCTTTAACAAAAGGTTCGTAAATCGAATGATGTAGAACAGTGAACGGAACCACCGTGCTGAGCTTAGAGAGTATCATCGGACTCTTCAGAGGAACCGCCTTTTCGTCGATTTCTATTGACTTGACTTGAAAGAAGTATTCATCAAAGGAGGTTTCGTTGGAGATGAGCGAGACAGTGGTGAAGAGGCGAGAAGCGTCGTACTGGTACGGCGGGAGGAAGTACGAACCTCCGCCGATGAAAAGGTCTCCGAAACCAGAGTCCTCTGTTTTAGAAGGGAGACAGAGTGCGAATTTTGGCGGGAAGAGTTTAACGGCAGAGGAGAGTTGCGACCGGGAGAGAAAGTGCATTTCTCGACAGACTTAGCAATCCAGAAGCTTCCGACGTGAACCCTTCGGAGTAGCTTTTACGACCGACGCAGGCGAATAACACCGGCGGCGAGTGGAATCGAGATGCGAAGCTTAAACCGTCGGGTATAGAATAGAAGATGATTCGGTCTTCACCCAAGGATCCATTACGTAACGTGTTATCCACGGGATTGTACGGATTTAGTCCACAAGGATGATCGGAGCATCCCGGTTCAAATTTTCCTCCGGCACTGGAGCACACATACCAATCTGTGTAGTAAAGATTCGAATTTTATGTTCACACAACTCAGCTCTGTTTCTAAACTTAAAAAAAATATATATATATATATATATATATATGTCGGAACGTTGACCTGGTTTTGGTTCCGACATTACAAATAATTATAATTGACAGCGAATGATAATTTTGGTTGACCTTTCATCTACTATTTAAAAATGATGGCTGCATAATCCATTACTAAATACAAAATTCTTTTTTTTTTTTTCTTAAGCTGGGTCTGTAACGTGGTTGTTATTGGGCCAAAACTATATTAGGCCCAATGATACCAAAAACCCATGCACTGATATCATTTTATCTCCTCCAATTCATATCTATTCGTATGGTTTATTTGCTTGTTGTATTTTACATATGCTGATATGCATGTGAATGAAAGTTTCGGCCCAATTTGGTTTATAAAAGTGTCGCCGATTAGTCCATACGTTACTTATTACGCGCGCACACAGACACTTAAGACGTCTAAGTTAATCACGGAGCAAATTTCATATCAAAAATAGGCAGTCAAGTGTCGAACTGGATCATGGTGATTGGTAAATCAATTTGTCCAAATCAACTATTTGTAGTAGAGGGGAATCCAATGATGATTATGTACGATGCAAATTGATTGCTTCTTAAGAAAAAAAAAAAAACAAGAAAGAGTTTTGTTTTTGTTTGCAAGAAATAATAGAAGGTTTTAAATGTAAAAAAAAATCACAATAAAAATCATAAAAGAACATAGTATAGTTTTGTTGTTAGTAATAATATCGTGGCTGTATCATCATCATTATTCGATTTAGCCTTCTTCTGTTTACTATCTAGTACTTTGTTAAACCAAGATATTTAGGATTCATTACCAAAATCACAAAAAAAAAAAAAAAAAAAA
>NC_025692.1:5062948-5064891 GCF_000633955.1 Camelina sativa | reverse complement strand
AAAAAAAAAAAAAAAAAAACACACACACACACACAAACACACTTGTATATACATCATGACTAGTTTGCAATTTAGTGTGTGCACAACTAAAACGTATAGGAAAAGAAAAAAAGAATGTGCATCAAAACAATATAAAAACGACCCATAAGATGATCGATGTTGTGCAATCAGTCGCATGTTCCACTAGCTGTTGGTGTGTCTCTTTGTGTGTCAATTGTAATGGTGGTGTCCTTATCATACAAAGTCATCGGGAGGGATTTAGTGCCAAAAAATTACAGTCCTCAGATTCTCTCTGTGATCTTTTCTCTTTTTTAAGTTACAAAACATTTCGTACCAATCACTTTTTTATAACTCCTATTTACACTACACCACTTTCAACACATATATGTAGCACCCACTTTTACAAAAAAAAAAAAAATCAACTCTTCTCTTCCTTTTTCGTTTTTATCCCCACCAATCTACTACTCTCTCTCTCTCTTTTCACCCGAGATTTTCTTCTGATTAATTGATTGTTTTTGTTTTTTTGTTTCGTAACGTAATTTTTTTTCCCTAAATTATGAAATTAAATTTTAATAACGAGAGAGAAAGAGAGAAGAAAAGTGATGATGAGGCGTGGTGTATAGTGTGAGGTATGGAGAAAAAAGTGGGGCCCACAACCATGAAAATCCGACCGTACATCAGAAAGATTCCCATATTAGATACGTGGGTCCTATAAACTTTACTCGAACCGACGATCTGCACCGTTGGATTCAGTTTCCGTCATTTTTTGCCATATCGAGTCTTTTTTGTACACGCGTCACACTAGATTATTTATTAAAAGTAGGATTCGGCTCGACCCGGCTCGGCTCCCGACGACCGTTCGGGTTTTCCGGTAAAATTGTATACTACTACTAGTATCTCCTTTTTCTTATTTTTTGTACTATTGGTTTGTAGTAGCCTTTCGAGCTTCGCTTTTTTGACCGTTCGTTCACTCGTAGAAATTGGAAGATCTTCTTGTTTCTTTTATATCCGGTGTGTTTGTCAGAAGACGTAACAAGCAAATCAAGAATCTGTTGATTTATCGACGTAAGAATACTTATAATTACGGCTTCCCTGCTCTTAACCTTCTTGTATGTACAGATTAATATTCTACACTTGTTATTCTGGTTTATTCCATACTATTATTTTAATATCATATAGTAGTATATCGAATAAACAACTTCTTAGTTATAACTTATAAATAGAATAATATTGATATTAAGATACCTTGATAAATTGATCAATATACATATGTAAAAGTATTTCAGTTTTAACCGAAATGAATGTGATCGGCCGAGTTAAATTGTAAAATTGAATTTTTTTTATATGGATAAATAGAAATTATGAAAATATATATATATATATATATATATGAAAAGAAAAAAAATTGAAGTAAAGTCGGACTCTGAGGTGATGTGTTTGGGGGTCATAGTTCTACGAAAAGTGAAGGATCCAGCCATGTTGTTACTTGTCGTATCTCCCTTCACATTATAAGCTATGGAGGACTATTTATACAAGAAATCATTTGACTTGAATCCAAAGATTGGATTTAGATGGTTGAATTACGTCTTGTTAGTCGTATGTTTTTAATGGATATAAGATATTAAGATCTAACTTTGATAGTTCTGACATGATCAAACGGTTCTTGCATTGTGTGTCATATATGTGTTTGTCAAAAAACAGTATATAAAATGACCAAAACGTATTTTTCCTTCTAATATGATGTTTTATATTGCTTGGTCAGCGCTACATGAAGTCTCATGCATCTTATAAAGTTATAAGCATTATCATTCATGGTTAGATATCCAAAGGCTAATATTCTTGGGACCGACTGAAAACTGTGGAAAATAGTATATGCTACTGAGGCTTTCTAAGGGAGGAGTCGTGGGACCTGCGGTCTCTGGAGTTCTTTTTTTTTTTTTTTT
>NC_025692.1:5012365-5062874 GCF_000633955.1 Camelina sativa | reverse complement strand
TTTTTTTTTTTTTTTTTTTTTTTTTTTTTTTTTTTTTTTTTTTTTTTTCTTTTTTTTTTTTGGTCATCTGATAATATTATAAAACATGAAAAATACATTTTGAATTACAATTTAAAAAAGGGAAACTAAACCGGCGAATAAAAAGAAATTTCCGGAAACTAAGCCAGCAGAAAAGGAAATTCTCCAGGAGTTAAGCCTTATCAAAAAGAAACAAAGAAAACTACAGAGCAAAACAGATAATATCAAGACCAAAATCGAAAGAGGACGATTCCTAAACCTAAAAGCAGAAGTACTAAGCAGACCTTAAAAAAGGATAGCACCAAAAGAAAAGAGAAACTTCTTCTCCTGAAACACCTGCGAATGCGATTTATCACGAATGCCCACGGCCAAAACGTAGATAACATCTACTTCCTCCTATCACAATGAGAGCAAATCTCTCAAGAACAAGGACAACATAACCCGGCAAGTAAAGAGAACTCATAGAAGGTCATAGAGCCTTGAACACACTTCCAGATGTGACGACGACGACTGATACGTCTCTTAACGTCTGACTAGAGTCCGCCAAAAAGCTAACTGATCTACACAGATCACGAAAGCAGGGACAAGGAGCAAGGAACAACTTCTCAAAAAACACCAATCACAGGAACGAGACAGACGAAGGATCAAGCTAGTTAACACACACCGTGAATGCCAAGGAGAATAATCTATATAATCTTTGAAGACTACCACAACCAATCCCTTAAATACGAAACTTCTGCTAAGAAAGAAATCGAACCTGCAAGGAGCACAAGCTGAACCGAAGAGACAATGAATGGGAGGAAAGGCAACGGTTGGACGGAACTGACGAAGATCCACAACCAAACCACAACTACAGCTTCGAAACGAAGATAAGAACAAGAGTAACTACCACATCTGAGACAGAAACAAGCAAACGACAATGGCATTTATTCTTCAAACCAAACCGTTGATCTATGATTCGGCATCATCATCTTTACTTGTAATCAGAGACCTTCACAGATAAGGCTGCTCAAACTGTTTCCTCAACACAATCACAAAGTCTGAACACGAAACAAACAAATACTCCCCAATCGAAGGCCAACACCAATGCAACGAAAACTAAACATCTAAACCAAGCTAAGAGACGGAGGAGAAAGATGGGAGAATTAGCTTACTCAATCAGAAGACCACAAAAGCCCATGGTCACAGAAACGAGAAGCACCAAAAGAGACTTCTCCTGAAACCGCTGGGGGAGGAAGGGCAACACTCTAACGAACACCTACCAAACCTCACCTTGAAGACCAGCTAAAGATTGACTCACTAACATCCCCATCAAACTACCAGATCTCACCGATGGGAAGCAAAGACAACAATAAACGAAACACAGAGAAACAGAGGCCCTCTCACAGTTACGGCGAAGAGTGCCGGTCACCGGATAGGGCAAACGGAGATCTGAAAGTTTGGGCGACGACTAGGGCGAACTCTCTCTCTCTCTTTTTTTTTTTTTTTTTTTTTTTNNNGAACGTATCGTATTGTTTCCATTATGATCTAATTAGTAAACGAAATTATCAGTAATATATCGATTAAAAAATACTATTAAAAAATAAGTATAGTTTAAGAATTAACTATTAATTGTTTTTAAGGCTAGTTAATTATTATTTTCTGTTTTATAAAAAGTGTCATTATACATTTTCGGTGAGTGTTTTAATGCTAAATTCTCTTTTTACTTCTAAACTCAAAGCTATTTTCATTTAATTTAGATCATTAACCATTTCTTAAATATGACCAAACATGTATAATTTAAACTTTTCTTAATTTATATAAAATGTATCAAAATAATACTTTTTGTGAAACAGAAAGAAAACTAGTTGTTAGATGCTCTACTAATATGATACAAGTGTGTTTTAAAGCACTTACTTTTTTTATTAATTTAGATCTTTCCCATATAGATAGTTTTATTCTATATTTTATCATTTTATGTTTTGTACTCTTTTAAAATACTATTTATAGATTGCACTGGACCACTGCCACTGATCATAGATTGTGTATGGTATTAATTTTTAAATGTTTTTACCAAGGGCAAACCGAATGTGAATGTGTAACAATATACCTTAGGAGTCAGTGAAGAATTATTCGGTGTTGAAGTAAAAAAAAAATCGGCAAATTTTTAAATTCATGGGAGTAGCATTATTAATCATATATAGTTGGGTTTAAACTTGGGAATTAGCAAACAAAATACTATAAGAAAACAATTTGTAGCCCGTAATTGAAGGGTTTTGTCGGTCATGTTTTAGGCCAATCTCTCTCGTTTATATAGTAGGACTAATAAGTAAACAACTTAGTAAGTGTGTTCAACCATCCCAATATATATTTTTGTGTGGATTTTTTGTTTTTGTTTTTTGAACAAATGGAATTTATTATTTAATATTATATATTTTACGAAAAATATTATATAGTGAGTTTGTTCAACCCCTAAATTCCATTAACGGTAAAAAAGGATGAAAGAAATAAGAGTTTACTACAAATGAAGAGTTTTTTTTTTTTTTTGTGGAATTGCAGCTTAGAGAAATTTTTACATCTAAAAACCAATTTACAATTTTCGTATTTACAACAAGTCAACAACAACAACAGCAAAAAAAAAGTTCTAGATATTACAAAACTTCATAAGCACGGAACGAAGTACTAGGTTCTCGGTAATCGATTTTATAGAATAATTTAAAAACTTCATCTCCAAGTGTAAAACCGATTTTGACATATATAAATACTAAAACTAAAACTGAACAATTTTTAGTGTACACAAAATCAGGATTTGCTTTTTCATTTTCTATCACCAAAATCTATTTTAATGGAATTCCAATGTAGAAAGTGATACAATATTCGGACAAACCATTAGATATACGAATTTAATACAAAATAAATCAACTTAAAACAAAGTGAATACAGTCCAACTAATTTGAGTTATACGAATTGTGTTATAATTAAATTTAAATCAATATAATTTTTTCCATTTTGCTTATATTCATCCCGTAACAAACTAGTTCTATATATAAAAAATCGAACTATATCGGTTTTTTTGGAACAATACAATAATATATTTGTCTGCAATTCAATAAAATACTTTAAATTAGATAAGGAATCTATACTATAAAAGTTGGTCAATTTTTTCAATTTTTCTATCACATCAGTAATGGAAAGTGTGTAACATGCAGAACTTAAATTAGGGTGAGTGTCGATCGACAATGCTAAATTGGTGGTTATTCAGTTTCTTTTGAAATTGCTCGGTTTAGCGTGGTTTGGGTTTGAAAATCTTAAGTCTCGTTTTAAAAGGCACGAGCATCCTATTTTTCTTTGTCGAGTTGTGTTTGTCGCTTATGTGAGAGAAAAAAAGAGAGAGAGATTGTAAGTTTGATCCTAAGAGCAAAGAGACCTTGAGGAGGGTTAAGAGGAGCAGAGGGATCTGTTTTGGGAGTTGTCAAAGAGAAGAGAAGGAGGTTTCGTGATTGTTGGTGTCAGGGAGGTTGTTGTAGTGTTGTTCCTTGTCTCGTTCGTCCTATATCTCTTTCTAAATTAAGGTGAGTGCATGACCATGACTTATCTGAGCAATTAGGGTTTGTGTGTTTGATTTGGTGATTGTATGATTGTTTCCTTTCTGTTTTGTGTGATTTTGTGGTGTTTGTGTGGCCATGTGAAATTGTTCTTGGTTGTGTCGTCCTGGGAGATGATGTGGTGGAGTTTTAGGGTCAGTTGATGGTGGAGATCGTCAACGGAGGTGTTTGCAGAGGTATGGTGTCGTCTGTCTTTGCAGAAGGAGATCGCGTTGCAGAAGTGGTGCAGAGTGGTGGTGCTGTCGACCGATACCAGAAGGGGTGTCGACTAACACCAGTTGTTGGTGTCGATCGACACTAGGTGTTTGTGGACGCACTTTTGGTTCTGATTGTCTATTTTGGCTGTTTTTATGTTGTTTTCTTGTGTATGGCCTTAATTGCTTTTGTGTATAGCCTACTAGATGTGAAGATTGCTTCACTAAGTACTTATGATAATACTTACGCATCTCAATTATTGTTTGTGGTGTAGGTAATATGCGACATGGAATCATGGCGATGAGGAGGAGGATGATCTAGGGTCTCGGTTATGTGTTGTTGGTTTTGGCTATGTTATGTTGTTGGAATCTTAATTAGAAATATGCTAGGTTGTTGGATAGAATGGTTATGAATGTTCTTGTATTGATGTTATGTTGGAGATTAGTTCCGATCTGACTAATAGTATTTATTGTGAAATTGCTTTTTTAATTAATATTTCATCCGTCTCTTACAATTTTTATTGCGTCTCATATATTACTATTGCGAGCATTAAATGAGAATCAATTCTACTCCGTAAATTTTGTATATCATTTACTACTGACAGATAACCAAATCTTGCTCGCTTTCCCTTTACTGATCCGAGCTCCGAGGTGACCAGTATGTTTTTTGTGGGTTCGATAAACTCTTTATCCATTCTTCCAGATTGGGCATTTCACCTTAATGGGCCGAACTACCTTCCCATTATAGACCGGGCTGTCTGAATTCAGTACTGGTGATGAACAGGGTAACCGATTGTGGTACCAACAATCATCTAGAAATTGTCTAATTAATTGTAACTGATTAGTATGCTTATCGTTCCAAATAGCTGATGGGTACAGCTTGTGGCTTTCTAGGCTTCTCAAGAGTGATATCCACGCATGAACGAATTTATATTGATTGTAACTGGTTATTTTTTGTAGCTTAATTATACTATGTTAATGCATTAGTAATGGTTTATTTTTTTTGCTCAAAATAAATTACAAGTTAGTTTCTTCATTATGAGAATTGCATGCTATGTTTTGATTACTTTTTTCTTTATTCCTATATTTCTTGCTTTCCGTACAGTGTAGCATGTTCAAAAAAAAATCTTTATATGGCAAGAGTCGTGAATATATAGAGAAAAATGTTTAATTAGTTTTTCTAGTTATAGTTTGTAAGTGATTATATTCATTTTCATTCGATAACAAACAAGAAAAAACAAAATTTTCTCTTAATTTTACATTGTTGTGTTGTTTTTCTTCTCTGCAATTTTTTTTCTATGACTTTATCTGCTCAACTATACACATGATTGCAAGTTCATTCTTACTCTGGACAATCTTAAGGATTTTGTCTTTGAGTGGTATTGTTTATAAATTTTTATTTTATGTATTTAGGATTGGTATGTGTGTTGTTAAATGTAATAGTACTATATAATAAGAAGAAACTGGTCATTTTGTGTTTAATTATTAAGAGGTAGAACAGATTATGAGACTTGAGAATTGGCCAAATTTACTACAGTTTTTTTCTTACCTATACAGTGCCAAAGAAAAAAAAGATTTAATAATATCTGGTGGCTATTCCAAATTTTCAGTCATATAATATTAATCACTATGGTTTGTGTTTTTATTTTTGACTACTCAATATAAGATTTGATATTGACAGTGATAATGTAATTGTTCATATCCCTAAAAATAATATGTATAGTGTGCGAGTACTCAAATAGTTTAAGTAAAAAAGAAAAATAATCTTTTTTTAAGGATAACTAGAATAATAAAACCAAAGAATAAAAAGAAAAAGTGAATGTATACTTGGTAGGCATGGAAATATAACGGTGAAATAGAGAAACGACCTCGGAAAATAAACAATCACACAATTATGTCCAAGCACATGACATTAAATTGCGTAATTTTGTTTAGCTTTTGCCGGTCATTCGATGGGAAGAGGAAAAATGTTTAGCCGTTGAAAGATTTGGTGAAAGGATAAACCGGAAGCAGCCGATGAATGGACACTGCCATGTGAACATCACTGACACTAGACCGTATTGGGTCTTGAGCCATCTCTACTTCGAACTCTCCACTTTGACTCTTACAAGTCTTACTCTTCTTTTTAACTCACTTTACCATTTAATTACCTTTAAACACCTTCACTAATTTCTTCTTCTGTCTTTTTTATATATAAGTTTCCTCTGTACACCCTAAGAGTCTAACCAGTTGTCTATTTTTAATCTTTGTCGTACGTTTTCAATATTCTTGCAGTTGAATTACAAACATGTGACTTTTAGTCTAGTCTTTGTAAAATCCACAAAAAGGACTAAAACATAGAATATTTAACATAAAGATTTGACCGTAACTTGAGTTGACCATTTTAAACGTTTTTGCCTTACTCTTTTTTATGGTTTCATTAAGAACCTAGATTAAAATCTTTTTTTTTTTGTATAACAAGAAATAAATAACATACTACTATTTAAAGATATTTTTCGCCGAATTCGCATGCAGGCAAAAAATTGTTATTTAAAAAATAATAATAATAATAATTTTTATTCAATCTTTATAAATTTAAGAATCAATAAGTTATATTCTCATAATGAAGCTAAAAAGGCAGGAGTGGTGTGAGTAAAATAATAAATCAAAATAAATTATCCATTAAAAATGCAAGATATTTTATGGGAATTGGGTGAAGTGAACTCTGACCTGTTTTGTTTAGTTATATAAATGTTATCCTATCTTTCACGTGGTGGTACCAGAAACATGTCTGGGATTCGATTATGACAATTTCAACTCATATACATGTAACAATATTACATATAAGAAATAAAAATATATCCATACTAATATATAAATTATACGAAAGAAACACAAAAAATGAAAGGATTGGTATCGACCCATTAAAAGCCCACCCACAAAGTTGAATCAATCATATGCATTACAAGGACAAGTCTTTTCTGATTAGCTTTTTTTTGGATCATATGATAATTGATGGTGTGTGTGTGTGCACTATTACATTAATTTGCATATATTTATACATAAAGAATGCATGTTTATACATAAAATATCAAATTATGATTTGTATAGAAAACAAAAAAAAAGGCTGTTGCAACATTCTGGGCTCTCAAATGAGCAATATCTATATCTCCATATTGACCCACCAAAAAATCTCACTGTCCTCTCATTATTATATATTTCATGTATATTCTTATCTAAATTGTTTTCTAGTATTTAATTTTTTTTTCCTTTTGCCCCGTGACCCGTTCGTGTCCTGTTGCTTTGGTTCCCTCAGCTCTCTTACTTACACACATACATGCATACTTAAAGTCGACAATTACGAAATGCACGTTAATGAGTAATAATAATGTACTACATGTACGCAGATATTGTAGTACAGTCTTGAGACCCTATTTTCACATTGATATAATGGTCAAATATAATTGCTCGTATTAGTAGATTAGAGAAGCGACTGAGATATCGAATATTAACGTGCATTGATGAGACTGACATTGACTGAGAGCTTGCATATTAACGTGCATATAATACAGTTTTGTTTTGTGTTTTCCTAAATAAATTCGGCTTTGTTTTTGTCTGATTTATAACAACTTGTTAAAATAATTATCTTATAATATTTATTTTCTTCAAACAAATGAGATCTTAAAATGTGAACTCAAACAAAAACTAATGTAAAAAAAATCCAAAGTTTCTAAAGAGGTTTAAGTTTTCGTAAATGGTTTAACAAAAAGTTATAGTTCTGTATTCATTATTTTGTTTGTCTTAAATCAAAACCTCGATTTTAGGCGGGCACATATTTCGGCTAATCCCCTCTATAATAAAACGGAAGTACACAACATTGTTTTATAGACTATATAATTTTAATAAGTTGGTTACAAATAGATTATACATTAATGATAGATTAATTGGTTACAAATAGGTTATACCGAAAATCTTAAAAAAAATATTCTAAAGAATCATATCATCTAACTTACCATATTAAATTATTCATCAAATAATATCTTTTGATATCTAACTTAATATATTAATTTGTTAATTATCATTATACTTCACCTCTCAATTTTATATATGAGTCTATTTTGTGAAACAAATAAATTATCATATTATTTATTATAATTAAAAATAGTTTTATTTCCGTATATACCATAAGTTGGATTTTAAAAAACAAATATAAAATGTTCAATCTATAAAATATTCAAGCTTTAGTTATATTATTCTTTAAAAATAATATCTATTGAATTAAAAAAAAATTACTGAGTAACGGGTCAAAATTTGAATATTTAAATTTAATTTCATATTTTTGTTGAATTTTATAATTTTATATAATAGAATAAACTTCAAATAATTTATTTGGAAATATTTTTAATATATTGAAACTTGATATAAAAGTTAGAAACTATAAACACTTTAAATTGATTTGTTATAGCAATGTCAATAATATGTCACTATAATATGAAAGAATTTCAAGAAACCAAATATATTAAAACAAAAAGTATAACAATATATTAAATTACTCATAATATAATAACTCGCTTTTTAAAAACCAAATTTACAAAATTATGTTTTATAATGACATTCAAGTCATGATGTAGAATATACATTGTTGAAATAATTTCTCATATATAACCTAATGCAACATATTAAAATTTTATTTAAAATATAAAATATACAAAATTTTGTATAAAATAAAATTTAACCAGTGTTATAGCACGGATACTTATCTAGAATCATTAACAATACAAAACTTACAAAATATATGTCTTTTTTCAAGCTATCATATTTAGCATATGATTTTATTGCATAATGTTTTATCCAATTTTTTTAAAAAAATAATCACATAAATTATATTTTATATAAAAATTATAATATAAATAAAATAAATTTTAACCCATGCTCTAGTACAGGTCTTAATCTAGTAGTAAGTAATACATGACAATGTCGGTCCACCGTTTTCTAATAATGTACTATTACATAAAAGAAAAAAAATTATCTATTTTCAAATACATAAATAGATAATTTTATTTTTTTATAACCCCAAATATATTTGAAGCACGAAGATCATAACTTCTTTTACCTATAGGCCCTATACCATGTACCGAACGGCTACATGAATTACGTCAGGATTATAAAATGTCATAGGGTTTTTTTTTTCTATTTGGATGGATTTTATATACACCATATTTTTTTTTATATATAACATGGCTTTCTTATATTCTTTTAGCTTATTCTGAGTAATTGAATACTATTCCGTTAATCTGTGTATAGTTTTCTTTTGCCGTTAGAATTCATTTTCCCGCGCTATCGACTTGCACTCTATGAATTGTGAGTCCACCATGTTAAGCGAAAACTCGGGAGTCCAAAATGTTAGTGTTACAGACCCTAAAAAAGATAATTGGAACAGTCAATAAGTAGTAAGTACATTAACAAAATACTAATTTAATTGAGATTAATAAAGAAAAAAAAAACTGTAAGAAAGCGTGTGGTTCAATTATTAATAGTCAAAGACTTTTTAGCATACTTGCTTAGTTGTTTGTCAAAGTGGTCTCTGCTTTGCTTCTTATATCAGCTTCACGTGATCCATTTAATTTTTCTCTTTTTTTCTTCTGTCCGAAGAAAGTCAACATATTAATAACTTTTATAATGGGAGGAGTATATGTAAAAGCTGTCCAAATTTGAGAAACCAAAAAAAAAAAAAAAAAAAAGAAAGCAGGAGGTGGAGAGTGCACTAAAAATTTAGATGTTATTTCAGCGAATAATTGATTTTTATTTTGTTAGGTTTTGATACGACAACATTTTGCGATAATGCGTTTACGAAAACAGAAGTATGCACTGACCATTTTGGGATGGTTAGAGAATATTGACGAATGCTAGTAACATGTCAAGGAGAAGAAGTTAGCTTTGATAAAAGGAAGGTTTGAACTTTTGCGCAAACTATATAAATTATGGCAAACTCGAATCCAAATCCAACTTACACAAGTTTGTTAATCATTATGTATATAACCACAAAATCAAATTCAGAACTAATTTCCTAAAAAAATTCTGCTGTTACTTTTGTTTATATAATCTTGGGAATCTTTGTACGTTTTTTTTCCAAATAAAAAAGTGAAAATTTTCTCATTTTTATTCTTATATATTTGTTCTGAGTGTCCCGATTGATTTGTTGTCAAAACGATTTACAGATCCTTGAGTTTCCAAATAAGACAGATTTGACTTTTGTTGGTTTGTAATATTCCCTTCTTACATCATCGGAAACACAAATGAGCCTCTCCATGTGCTCACTTCCCTTCTCCAATAATCTCTTTTCGGGGCTTTCAATATCACACACGCTCTTTCTGTTTCTGTCACATCCATCTCTATTTTTTAATGTATGTATGTACCCACACAAAAAAAAATAACTTATTGCATGTCGTTTTTTACTATCATGTACTCGTTCGTATACATTATTTACATGCATGCCAAAAAGGTCTAGTATATATGATGATGATCAATAAAAAGAACTGATGTAAGTTTTAATCAGACATGTTAGAAATCTTTCTACGTTTTGCATTTTTTTCAGTCTTGACATTTGACGAGGTAATTGGAGCTATTGAAAAATATGTTTACTTGTTTAGGTTTCTGATAATATAATTGGTTAGAACTTACAAACCATGTAAAATGGGGAAAAAGAAACTATTCTATTTATTTCAAAAACTAATGATCAAATTTAGTTAAATTAACGAATACGTGGAATTGGCTATTGCCCGCAATTCGATTGGTCTGCAGGTTTTCATGGTACGACTAGGGAACATTTGCGTTAATTCTCAAAAGCTCCTTTTCTCTTCTTTTTTTTCTTCTTTCTGTGATTGTAATTATGAAATATACCAACTTTATAAATTACGTGGCCCCTCTTTTCTTAAAGAGTAGTAGTAGTATATATATTTACATATACAATACTATAATCAAAATGTCCTTATTTATACTTTACATTTGACATGACAATTATGGCATTTTAACGGCGTTAACCAACAACACATCACGTCATCATTCGTGGTTCGAGCGGTTTCGTAACCGGCAGTGAGGGGAGAGGAGCCAAATGTAGGGTCCTGCGTACGCGTCTCCTCGACAGCCGAGCCTTCCCTTCTCTGGCTCCATCTGAGAGATCTTCAATCGAACGGCTGTGGTTGCAGACGTTATAAACTCTCAATTATTTTAATTGATTATGACTTGGCTTTTTTCTTATTGGACGGTTGCGAACCGACTAGATCAGCTTGTAGCAGAAGCTGAAACACTTTGGTTTCATTTACTCTAGTTATAATAAAAGTATTGCTATAACTTCATTAACAAGTTAATTGATGACAAAACTATCCTGATTAATTATACCTTTTTGTGACCAAACATAACTTAGTAATTGTAAAACATTTGTGATATTTTGAAAGTTAAAGTCACAGCTGTATTGCTACAACTTCAATGTTTGTTTGATATTTTTATTTAGTTTAAGTTTCCTAAAGAGCCGATTAACTAAACATTCTTATTGTAACATGTGAACACTCGGAAGTTTCACTTTTTCGCTTTTGGCCATGGCTAAACAATGAAATGAAATAATACAAAGGGACAAAATAAAAACTATGAGACCCAAAGAGAAAACAGGGAGAAAAAGATGGGTTGTTTTGTCAATATCCGTAACGGATTTTTTAGTTTGTAAATAAAAGTGGTAACGCTAACGCAGTTTTTACGGAGTAGTATGGTAAACTAGTAAGTAAATCGCCGTGAGGATAGTGTTTGGAACTGCAAAGAACAAACAAAGGGATGATGAAACAAGTGTCGGACCTCGAGCAGCCTGTTTCTGATGATGCCTTAACTTGTCTTCTCATTTCAACACTCTTCTTCTTCTTTTTTTGGTCCATAAATTATTACGTACTAAGAAAACAAACTAGTGTTAATATGTTTTCCCATTGTAGATATGCAAATTGCGGTGTACGAGAGTTATTTTTTTTTGGGGAAAACAATAAAATAACTTTAAACGGAAAAAAAAAAAAGAATACGTATGAAAGAAGCAAAATCTGGACGAATCCAAAGCGTCTTCTTAAATAAGTTTTGTGTGTTACTGTCACGTTAATAAAAAACATAAAAAGCATAAGAAAGAAGAAGAAGAAGGATAAGAAACGTGTGCTGAGTCTGTGTCTCAGTGACGCCAATTACTACATAGCTGCCGCAAGCACATTTAATCTCACTTCTCTAGGTCCCACTCATCGTCCATCATCATCATCATCATCATCACCATCATGTTGATCATTCAGTCATACATCATCATAGTCCCAACAAATGATGATGATCATCTTTTGTTTTCATTCGTAAGTTATAAGCTTTGACTTGTTAAGAGATTAAAACCGGCTAACACAAAACATTGGCTTATCAGTCTAATTAATATATGTAGACATCAACCTAACGTTTCCAAACGCATCCTTCTGCCGCGACCAAAACTTAACACGTCCCGTTTATGATGTAGTAATCGATCGCGGTGTATACTGTGTAAATGTGAGAAGGGCTAAAAAGGCAAAATGTATTATTATTACTACTTTAAAAAAATAAATTTACTTAAACAAAACAGTCTTGAAAAGCAAAGGTTGCCATCCTATTCCTCTCACAATCAGCGTTCTTATTGTCTCCTTTATTTTTTTTATTTAAATGCAACTGATCTGTTTACTTTTGTCCTTGTAATCTTTTTTCTTTTTAGAAATCTATTCAAACCTAATAATAAAAGTGAAAAAAATTAAAGCCAAAAACCAATTGGACAAAATGATCTAAAATAATAGTGGGTGGGACACAAGTCCAATTCCATTATTTATTTTTTTGCTCAGTTAGTAAGTACTAATTAATTAATGTTTTTTTTTTAAAAAAAGAGTTATTCAAAAGCGTCAATATCACTAATTGCAGTCGGATTTTATTTTCTGAAAGGGTTTGGTATCTAGTAGTATCTACCAAACTTGTTCATCGCAATTGTGTATATTCTTTATAATAATATAAAATAAGAAAAAAACAAGTACAGAATATAAAAGAAATCATTCCATTATGGTTTAATTTTTCTATTTTATTTTTCTGAAACATATAAACAACATATGAACACTAGGATCTCATTAAGAAAGTAAGAACCCAGAGAAAAAAATAAACAAGTACTGAATATATAATATTCGTTTGATTTTATATTATGATTCTATAAACTTACTTAAGAACTATCACAAATTAAAAAAAAATCCTAATATAACGTAGGATCGATCCGTTGGAGGAAAAAAAGAAGGATTCTAAGAAACCCCCAATAATTATGAAAAAAGAAGAAAAAAAAAAACCATTTCCATGTATAATCACAGACCGGACACAAACTATGGAAAGTTTTTGTTTGTTGTTGTTGTTCACATTCACATGATATTGCAGCTTGATGTGTTCTCATCACTGAAGTAATCAGAATACTGGTCACCATTGTGAGGCGGATACGGGTGTTGGTGTGGATACGGGTATGGATACGGGTATGGATGTTGTTGGTGCGGTTGAGGTGGCATATAGTTTACAGCTGGCGGTGGTCGAGCGTACATCATCGGCTGGAACCGCTCATTGCCCATGGCTCTTTGCTGGTTCATAACAGCGGCTAAGTATTGTTGTTGTTGCTGCTGTTGCTGTTGTTGCAAATAGGGGTTTCCCGCCGGCATTGAGTCTTGTCCACCTCCGCCGCTGCCTGGGACTTGGCCTTGGAAATATCCTGGTGGTGCTCCTCCGGATGCACCGCCGCCGCCACCACCGCCTGGACCCATTGCGGGTAATCCTTGAACTGCCTGCATATTATTACCCATTGGACCAGGACCAGGACCACCGCCCATTTGTGGTAGACTACCCATTGCTCCGCCCATTGGGCCACCCATTGCACCGCCCATTGGCATACTCATGGCCGGAGGTCCTCCACCGCCACCACCGCCTCCCATTGGACGGAAACCCGGCGGGAGTCCTCCACTCATGGGTCCTCCTCCGCCGCCTCCACCGCCCTTTTTACCACCGTTAGGGCCAGCATTCATCTGGCCTCCCCCACCTCCTTTGTTACCGTTAGGACCGCCGCCGCCACCTCCGACCATTTTTCCATCTAAGGGATGTCCACCACCGCCGCCTTTACCACCGTTCTTCCCTCCGCCTTGGTTCTGGTTAACCATATTACCACCGCCACCGCCTCCTCCACCGGGACCGCCCTTCTTACTACCGTTTCCTCCGCCACCGCCAGCCATTTGAGCAGGGAAAGGCATACCTTTACCCTCAATTTTACCACCGGCGGGTCCAGGACCACCACCGCCGTTTTTATGAGCGTTTAACATCTGCTGAGCGTTAGGCATCATCATGTTAGGCATCATCATGTTACCACCAGGTCCAGGTCCACCGCCACCACCACCCATCATAGGCTTCATCTTGTTAGGCGGAGGTGGGTGGTCGTCAAACTCATCATCCTCCAGATCATCATCAAACTCGTCGTCATCTTCATCAAACTCATCATCGAACTCGTCACTGAAATCATCCTCCTCATCATCATCTTCAGGAACATTGAACTTCACAGCCTTCTGATTAGGATTAACAGGCATCTGAGGATTCTTGTTCATAGGAACAGGTCCAGGACCTGGACCCGGACCACCCTTTAACTGAGGAGGAAGCTTCAGATCTTGAAGTTGTTGTAGCTGCTGAAGTTGTTGTAGCTGCTGAGGATTCAACTGCTGCATCTGCTGTGGAGTTAGCTGCGGAAGAACCATCTTCGGTGGCCCACCACCACCGCCTCCGCCACCACCACCACCGTTCTTTGGGCCTTTGTTGTTATTATTACCACCGGGGGGATTACCACCACCGCCTTTGCCGCCGTGATCAATCTGCATGCCTTTGAACTGATTGACCAAGTTGGGTTGGTTCTGATTGTTGTTGTTATTCGCCTTTGGAGCTCCTCCCCAGACTTCGGCATGTTTACCAGACTTCAAGAGCTTCTTGATTAGCACTGCCGGGTCTACGTTTCCAGATACAGTCACTTTCCCTTGCTCTGCGTCTATCTTTGTCGTGAAAACACCTAAGATCAACAAAGGACTTTGGAGTGTTAAGTCAAATCTTGATGACATAAGATTTGTTTTTTTCAAATTAAAAAGTCAAAAAAAAAATTTGGAAGTTTTTTGTTTTTTCTCACCTTCAATTTTCTGCAAGATTTTCTTCACTTTCTGCTTACAACCATCACAGTGAATGTTCACTTTGAGAACACAAGTCTACACAACAAACAAACAACAACAACAAAAAGAAACAGAGTAAATTATCATGTTACTTACTTGTAAGAATATATATAAAAAAAACATCAAAAGAAGTAAAGGTAATGAGCAAACCTGGATCTTCATAAACTCTTCTTTACTCATTTTTTGTCTCTTGCAACTAGTAACGAAAATTCAAATATATCTTACTGTTGTTACTAGATCTGAGACAAATCCTCTGGTTTCTTGAACGTTTTTAATCTGCAAAAAATATCAACAACGGAGAAAATGTTACTAACTAAAAGATGATAGATTTAGGAAGAAAGAAGAAGTAAAAACATCACACATGTTTTATACATTTTCTGAGAGGAAACACAAAATATGCTTTTTGAGAGAAAGAAGTCTCCTTTTCTTATTGGCTATTTGCTATACAAGGAAGACCAACTATGCAGAGAGAAGATTTTCAGAAAGCAGAGGAGACTTACTTGAATGAAGCAAAGAAGAAGAAGAAGAAGAAGAAGGAGGAAGAAAGAGTTTCAGACTTTACAGTAAGTTTGGTGAACATTAACTTCTCTACTTCATCTATTTCAGAATGAGAGGGAGAGAAGAGAGAGAGATAAAGAGAGGAGGGATGATGGCAAAGTTTGCTACTTGGTTATCTTTTTTAAGATGGGCTTTTAATTTATTAGGGAGAAATGAAGTGAGTGCAGTACTCTTATTTTGGTGTTTATATATTTACAAATCTTTTTTATTTTATTTTTTTGGTCATTATTATAATTTAATGGTTAGAGATGTGAAAAGTAAATTGTCAAACTAGATTAGGAGTATGTGTCATTTAAAGTATCTGGTTTTAGGAGTTGAGTTATTATTGGTATCACCGTTTTTTTAATGTTCTAAATCCGTATATATTAAATATATCTTCATTCTTCAGATACACATGGATTTTATGATTTTAGCTCGTTCAGTGTTTGTCAAAATTAGTAACTGAGTACATATGAAATATAGTAGTAATACAATAACAGTGTGAAAATAAACTATAACGTACAAAGGAAACGTTGGAACTCGGGCCAACTGGGGGCTAAGAACATTATGTGAATATTCATAACATCTCCTATATAAGAAATGTGCTGTTTAATTTAATTTTTTTTTTCCACTTTATTGGAAGAGCTCGGCTTATGTGGCTCGGCTTGGCCTCAACTAAATAAATAATTGTTTATTGGGCATTAAATTAGATTAATTGGATTTCTTGATCACGACAATAAGCCGGTTAATTTGACGTTACTATGTGATGAAAAACGTGAACTTGTTTCTCTTTATTCCTTCCGTATAAACCGGTCCTAGGAATTTTGCTACATTAAATTTTGGAATGATCTTTTTATTCTTTCTTACCACAATAAATTAATTTCGAAAATTTAATAAAAAGTTTTTTAAGAACCAATTATTCCTAACAGTCTAATTCAATCTTTATATTTTATTTTTGGTTTTCAGAAAATTAATTAATTAAAACAATTTAAAAATCTAAACTAAAAACGGTATTCACATGTATGATCAACTACAAATATGTTCCAACCTTTTGTGATAACATATCTGTTTTTACTTTCTTTCGACAAGAAACAAACAAAACAAAAATATGTTCCGATATTGTGTGATAACGTATCCGTTTTAACATTATTTCAGAGATAAACAAACAAACAAAAATATTTCAACGATAAACAAAGAAATAAAATATGTTCCGTTAGTTTGTGATAACATATCCGTTTTAACATTATTTCGGTGATAAACAAACAAACAAAAATATATTCCGTTATTTTGTGATAACATATCCGTTTTAATATTATTTCGGCAATAAACAAAGAAACAAAAATATGTTCCGATATTTTGTGATAACGTATCCGTTTAAATATTATTTCGGCAAGAAACAAACAAAATAAAAGCAAAAAAAAAACTTTTGAAAATCTTTCAGGCTTCTCTAAATATTTTATATGACATAAATTAAATTCTAATTTTTTTAATCTGAGTATTAATACATAAGAATTCTTTTGAAAAGCAATGAGATAAAAAAAAAATTAAATAAAACATCATGAACAAACAACAAAATTTGACTAACACATCGTCCCATAAGCAATGTTTTTAGAAATGATAAATGTACAAGCAACTTTTAACTTATAAGACATCACAGAGACACCATTCATCAATATTTATACATGTAATATTTAGAGAAATATTATAAGATAATAATATGATAATTTTATATAGGCTTGATATCATCAAACAAGTCATTTAAATCATCCATTTATAATATTAATTAGTATTGTTTTATAGTATATACTAATATATGTTTTAATATATATTATGTTAATTATGGTTTTAACCTAATATGTTTTTTTTTTGGGCGCAAAATACCTAATATGTATGGTAACGATTTAACTATGTTTTGAAAAATCAGAGTGGGTGTTGAATTGGATCACGCTCTACAAGATTAACTCAAATAAATTAGTGTGAAGGAATATACATATGTAACTAAATGCGATACAAAGCGAATACGTCGCTCAGGCAACCACGTTCATGTATGGCCATTTTAAAGTTGTGTTATTATTAATAGATATAAAATTATATTTAACAAAATATAAAATGTACTAAAAATATATATGTAAATATATGATTTATATATGGGGCTGCAAGAAGTTCATTTTCCTGCAAAAATTAATCTCCGTTATGAAAGAATCATGAGAAACTCTTGACATTTTAGTCCTTTGATTTGGTTTTCATCCGGTTTAGACTTTTGTATTTTGTTAGTGTTTTACTTAATATCGTTTGATTTATGGTCGAACTAAATATATTTGGATTAAAATTATATATCACATGGACTTTTCAGACCGGCTCAAAACATGGAGTGTCATGCACAAAAAGGTGGAGAAAATAAAATGAAAAATTAAAGCAAACAGAAAAAACAACATAAGAGTTCTTATCTTTCTGGTTTGATTTATATGACTGTATGCCCCAATCATGATTAATTTACTTTTACGATTCAAAGAAACTATTGACCATATCGATTCACATACTCGCAATTATATCATATCGCGCATGGCTTGTCTTTTCAATCATTAACAATTATATACTCGATTTGTGTATTTATTTCGTTTCATATAAAAATCACCACGGATCAGGTTTGGTAATAATAGAAACTAGCCAATACATTTACTCTATCTAATAATCTAAACAACACCCATAATTGGAGCCGGCACTCTAATGCTTATCCAATTTTGTAATGATATATAAAATCTGTATATAAGAAATAGAAGGAGCAACATAAAAAACTACAAATAGACGATGATAGTTTCCCACACCAAAACTATGCGTGAAATTTAAAATACTAGTCTATCAGTACGTAGAGCAATAACATTTTGGTCGACAATTAATATATCTTCAATAATTTAGTAAAAGTTAAAACATGAAATAGTGGGACCAACTAGATGAAAAAAATGACAAAATTAGTTAAAGAAAGAGACACGTTAAGACTAAAGAGAGATTTGGGCATAAGAATATGGGGGTTTAAATTTATTACTTTTTGTCTTAATGGGAAAAAAAGAGATTAAACCTTAAATAATGAATTCAAAAATGCTACTATATATATATGTTGTTCGAAACTAATAATGACTAAAAAGAGAGAAAATGGTAGAAAGAAAAACATAACAAAAAAAGGTAGGGTTGGGTAAATGATGAAGGCCTCACCCTTACGAGTTAACATAATCACGTTTTTCGGCCGCATCAGTTTTTCTTAATTTTGGTGTAATTAAGCATTTATTTTTACTAAGTTTAGTCACTTTTCTTCTACGCATATATCATTATTGCCCTTTGTCTCAAAAGCCTAAATTATGTAAACATGGCATGAAACACTCTCCCCTTATTTTAGTTTCCTTTTGGTTTTTAATTAAAATATTTTTGACAAAAAAAAAATTAAAATATATAATTATACTCTTTTCTTCCTTTAAAGATTTAACTGTTTGACGAAAAAAAGAAAAATTCACTAGTGATACCTGTCAATAAGTAAAGCGAATAAAACCAAAAATTAGTAAAGAGAAAAGAAAGGTTATGCACACACATGCATACACAAATTTATACAAATTTCATGAATTTTGTTTCTTCTAATTAATATTTAATTTCCAAACGCCTAAACACGGACTGATATCAAATATGAGCATGTTATTTGGTCATCCTATCTATATATTTTTTTTGGCAAATCCACCACGAATTAGTTGTTTTTGGCCAAATCCCAAACCACCAAGTGGTTCATGTACAACGCATTTGATCGTAGCAAAAACCAAAAATTGAAGCATTGAACATGTGTGAACCTCTGAACTTACGTCCAAACCCAACTCTAACAAGTAACTACCATAATAATGCTACCAATGCATGGGTTCATTTTAACTTCGATCATCATATCATACTTGCTTATTGAATAATATACATTTTTAATTAATGTACATTTGTGAAAATGTCGTGTCGTGTGCGTGGTAGAAAAATGGTAAAACCAACAAAATTTATTTTGCAGAATATCTTTTAAACAGGACTAAAACTTAAAATTTTTCTCAGTTTGAGTATCTAAAGTACTTTTCTAATTTCTCATTGGAATATTTTCCCGAAGTATTATGGTCAAAGACAAAGAAATAATAACACCACGTACATAATTAAATTTCAAATCCTAAGAGTGCAAACTATAAGATGTTAACTAGTAATAGTTGTTAGCATGCGATAAATGTGATCGTACCATTAGCTAACATAAATGCATTGTACATGGATATGATCATAAACCCGAATTTTGTAATTAGGTTGTTCACGCTTTTTAATTATATCCGACGATTTTCTTACACGTAAACTATAGGTTTAATGTAAACTATAGTTTGTATGGAATATATAATCATATATGTTTTATATATTCCAACGGACGAGATACAAGGCATGTTAGGGGGTGTTGAAGCAAACAACAAAAATGTGAAAACGTTACTCGTAAAAAATCTAGTAGATATTTCAGTGAGAGTAATTTGTAGTTTTGTACCATATAATTGGATAGGACAAAAAGTAAAGTTAACTCGCATATCTATTGTATGATATAGGCCAAGTCTTTTATAACGAAAGGACATGGTACAATTTTGACATTTATGATAAAGTTTTAACGATGGCTGGGGAATTATTTGATTAAAACGTTACGACATTATTGAACTGTTTGAATTTTTTCTTGGGTAAATATATATTCTTGCCTAATGCAACATTATTTGACAGGAAACGAAAAAAGACTTTGATCTAAAGAAAAAAAAAAATCTCAAAGACTTGAGAATTCGACAACATGAATACAACTTATCAGCTAACCATCAACGTTTGAGTTAATAAATTTTGTGTTTATTGCGGTAAAACTTGTAGCTGCATATTTGCCTAAAATGATAGGATTGAGTCACATGAGTCTCCAATGTTCACATGGGGTCATCTTCTTCTTATTGACAAAATGACATTAATTGGTGTTTTTGTCTCTATTCTCTTCTCTTGTTACCATCTTTTCCTTATAGATTCGTTTTCTTTTATCTTTTCTCTAAACGAATCTTATCACAAAACGTTTCCGACTTGAATTGTTATATTTTAGGATGGAAAATGTTATGTACATATTGGCTATTAATCCATATATAGTCGAATGTTGATAGAGTGAATGATAACAAAAGGTTTCAATATTTTTGGTAATTATATATGGTTGAGAATTGACAGTATGAACTGACGCAAATGATAATATCTTTGACGGTGGTACAAGATTCGAATTAGGCTCTTCAGAGCTAAACTAACACTGAACTAAACTACCGAACCTAGACTTCAACATTTTACAACACCTATAATACCAATAACTCTGGCGCATCCGTCTTACATCAACAGTTCTAAAACACCACAAATAGAACTTCAACTAAGCCATCATGCGCTACAAACATCTATGCGCTATCGCACATTGAATCCCTACTTAACATGTATCCGAAAGTTATGAGCCACTCCCTTTATATATTACAAATAACATAAAACCCTAGAGATTTACTTAAATATATCTACTGAATCTTCTTGATTATCCAAAAAGCACATTTCTTAAAAAGTCACATTATCTTGTGTGTTTGAGCTGCATCAGTTCTGTTCCACTAATCTTTCAAACACTTACGTTCTTGAATCATAGTTATCTTCATTTTTGAGTTTTTATCTCAGCCAAAAATTACACTTTTAAAACTAGTCTCGCTTGGATATTTAATTGCAAAATATCCCATTGAGGAACATCACTGATCATTTTTTCTACGGGCTAATGAATACAATTGTGGAGTTAGTTAAAACTTAAAACATCTTGATAGAACCCTATTTACTGTAAATTTAAATCTGAGAAAAAGAAGGGTTGGTCTAAAATAATATATAGGAAAGTGAAAGAAAATAAATATGTTGATACAGGGAAATAGGTGATAAATGAGAATCGTTGAGGAACTTTGATTAAACATCATGGTATGACTAGTAAAAATTGTCATAGGCAGAAAGGGAAATATATCACTTCGAATCCAATATATATAGTCCAGTCCAAAACAAGACAGAGACAATCACACATAGAACCTCTCACCTAGGGTTTTCAATTTTCATTGTTCAAAACTTTCAAAATTGTATGTGTTGCGTTTTTACAGTGTTATGTTTATGTTTTTATTTGTATTACACTTGAAAACACTTTTTTCTTTATAAGAAACATCATGTCTTAGACCTCTGATACCACCTGGTTCCAATAGGTATATGTAAAAATGATTTTGCTTGTGAAGAGGGTCACTTCACTACTATCAAATGAAGACTTTTTTTTGTATATTTAATATCTTCCTCACTTCAAAAGTTTGAACATTCTGTCAAAAAGAATGAACTCAAACTTCACTTTTCTAACTTTTTCTTTCTTTCTCAGGCTTAACTTCAATAGGAAACATTCTCCATCTCCAAACCAGCTTTTCCTTTTCTTTTAGCCTTTTTTTATAGAAAAAAGAGCAAAAAGGAGAGAGGGAAAAAAAAAAAAAAAAAGATTACTTCTTTGAATGTTTTTCATCAACTTCAGTTCCATCTCTCTTTATTATCTTTTGAATTTCTGTAATTATCAAGGTCCCCTTTTTTTGTCTTCTACACAAACTTTTACTTTCTAGAGAAGAAAGAGTTAAAAGAAAGCCAAATAAGGGACATATAGAGGTATCCATAACTCTTTCCAGAACCTTTCCTGTCTATCTTAACATAGAAGTGATTACTAGGAGGTTCGGTGTCTAGAGAGTATGACTCGATCCATTATTATAACCAACATATGGTTGCAATTTCAGGTAAGCATACAAAGAAATAGTATCCAATAACACATCAAAGAGATTAATAAGTGCTTCAAGCAGAGAGACACAACAAGAACTTCTCTAGAATCATTAGAGAGCTAATATATATATTACATTACTGATGCTTTCGTTTTTTCTTCCAAATTTCCGAAAACTAAGAGCAACAAATATGTACAGAGTATGAAATGAGGTTTGTTTAAGAAAACAGGGCATAAGAATTTGCTTCAAGGGTTTCCGAGAAAAAGAAGAAAGAATCAAACTTGGTGTTTAAGTGAAGGGAACAAACCTCTCCTTCAGTGTTGTTCATCACTACTTTCCACTTTCATCTTTACAAGTCTTTCGATAGGTTTTCGACAAATGGGACACTTGTTTGACTGAAACGGGAGTTCTTTTGCGCAGTCACCGCATAAACACTGCAAGAGACAACACATCATGATTTAGTCGTGATGACAATTCAACCAAAAAACTATGTTCTTGTAAAAGATTTGGTGTAGTAAGTCTAAAATGACAGAATGACAGACTTTGCATGTTCATGTTCGGAATTACGGGTAATAATAAGTGTACCGACTAAATGCAAAACTTGTGTTTAGAAGAAAGCAAAGAAAATTGGAAAAAGCTTTTACCAAATGTCTACAAGGCATGACGGCTGTGTCCTTAGGTTCAGTCAAGCATATGACACATTCTTTGCCACCGGTATCTTCTAAGCCCGACGCAGCATTACCTTGTGTGGTTGAGTTATCGATTCCATACAAGTCCTGTAGTTCATATCGTATTCCTTCAACTTCAACCCATAGGATCTGTTTCATGACTTTCACTTTAAAAGATCTATCGTTAGTCTTCTCCAAACCGGCTAGTGTGATTTGCTTATGAGCGAATGTTTCCTCTGAAACCGAGCTTGGTGGGATTACTGTCTCGGCTGATATTACAAGTGGGTACACCTCTTCTGTTGTTGGTTTGGATAGATCATCCAGTGAAAAGAAGCCTAAGTCAGTTCCTGTCCCTGAAGGTTGTAGAAACTTCTGCGCAGTACCTTTCTGGAAAGGTACTTTGGTTGGGGGGTAAGCTTCTGGTAAATGCGGAACGATTGTGCACTTTGATTCCTCCTTTGCAAAAAACATGACAGTGAAACTGAAAATGAGACAAGTAACACATCAATCAGACTCACTCTTGGTAATCTTCTTAATAATGTTCACAAAAGCCATAACCTTGGTATGCAACACACACGAGTATAATAAAGATTGATATTGTAGCTAAACTAGCTTAGTGTAGCAAACAATTACTTGACAACCGCAACTGCAATTAGCCAATCTAGTCCCTGTTCTGGTTATAATAATCATCACTAAACTTGGATCAATTGAATCAAATTGATCCTAAAAGAAAAAACCTAAATTCCAGTAACTACAAGCAAGCTGAGTCACATCATGTAAAATTTAAACCTTTTTGATCTAAATATGAGATTCATCATGTAAAGTTTAAACCTTTATGATCCAAATATGAGATTCAGTATAAATTAGAAGTCCCATCAACCCTAATTAGCCAATCTCATCCCAATTCCGAATTCTAAAGTAGGGAACTTTCACACAAATTCCGGTTTGTAAAATCATCAAATTAAGAGTTTTTATACCTGCCATCGAACACGGCATCGAAGACGAAGGAAACAAGATGATGACCAGGGTTAAGATCGTCTGGTTCGAGCTTCACCGTAGCTTTATTCACATTGACAGCATTCTTCACCTTCTTCGCGTTCTGGTGCTCCACAGAAGGCAGAGGTACCTGAACCGTAGGCGGACCGAAGTAAACCGGCCTCATCATCATAGTGAAATACGGAGGAGCATGTTGCGGGTAATACTGGTTTTGACCGTATGGTCCGTGATTAATATGCGGCGGAGGAGGCTGAGAATACGGTGGTTGTGGTGGTGGAGGAGCAGGAAGAGCGAGCTGTGGAGTTGAAACGAGGTGGTTGTGAGTGTAGCTGTAGTCGTTTTGAGGCGGCGGTTGTTGCGAGGGAGGATCGGCAGGGTGGTTATAGTACGGCGGACGAGAAGGAGGAAGAGGAGGAGGAGGGTGATTGTGGTTGTGACGGTGGTGGTTGTTGTCACGTCGACGGTTGCTGAAGGAGATCCCCATAGATAGACAGACTCTGAAGACAAGAGAGATTTGTAAGAGAAGAAGAGAAGAAGTCAGATCAAAGATTTGTCTATGTAGAAACTTAGAACATGTATTAACTACCTTTTTTTTAACCTACCTTGCACAGTTAAATTATATCTTACCGCTAGATTCACTGCCACTTTTGTATTTAAAAGTCAACGCGTTGTAACTTTTTTTTAATCGTACTTGACCGAAAGAGACATGACTATATATTTCTTCTTCCTATTCAAACCCTTGAAAAAACAAAAAATACACATATTTTAGCTTTGAATATTATTATGTTCATAAAAAAAATTATATTTTAGATATTTGGTGCTGTAGAAAGCTCAATACATACAAAAAACCAAAGAAAACAACATCACGAAACCCATTTAATTTCTTTATTTTATTCATTTAATACTTTAACACCCTGTGAACTAAATAATTACATCTCAGAAGAAGAAGAAAAAAAAACTTTTTGAAAATAATTTTTAATCTATGTTATTATACAAACCAAGAAAAACTATGCTTTGAAAGTTGAAGATAAAAAAGATTATCATACAAAGTATTCAGTAGCGTTTTATTTAAGGACTATGGTTGTCTCTTGTTCCTGAGGTTGTTGACCATCTATCTTTATCAAGAGAGGCTCGTTTAGATCCGTAGGAGCATCGTCAGTAACGGCCAGCTCCGGTGAGGCTGCAACCGCTCCGTTCATGTCTCCTCCGTGCTCTGCTAAAGCTTTTCTTAACGCGTCCTTAGCCACTTTTGTAACACAGACCATTAATATCACTGCAAATAAACAGAAACAGATAAAAAGAAGAAACAATAATTAGTGGTTCTGTGCATTAGCAGGTTGATAAAGATTCTATTGTGGAGAAACTTAGGAATTGTCCAACTAACCGGATATTACAAGGCTTGAAATCAAGATGGCCTGCAAAAGGCAGAACACAGGTTAGAAGAGAGATTGAAACAAGAAGCTGAAAATGTCGTTGAATTTGTGCAAAAATATTACCCAGCGACTTAGTGAGAATTCCCTCCACTTGTGAGTCACATCAGAAAGGTCTTTTAGAGTTGTTCCAACATACACTAGCGCAAGCGTTATTGGCTGCGAATTAATAATGTATCAAGATGTTATTCTTTTGATCTTACGATTAAAACATTTTACAGTGGTTACAGAGAGGTGAAGTAGATTAATTTACCATCATCCCTAACCAAGAAGAAAGCAAGTATGGACCTAGCCGAATTGGAGTTACAGATAAGAGGTAGTTCAACATGCTGAAGGGGAGAAGCGGTGCAAGCCGGAGCAGCAAGCATATCTACATTCCGTTTTGCATATTCGTAAGTACAAAAAGGAGTGTTAAAAAAAAAAGGATTCAAACTTGGTAGGTTTAAAGTGCAAACCTTGAAACCAGATTTCTGAATCGCGAGCGCCACCGATTGAAACTGAGGATAATCCTTCAATTTTGCAACTACAAAAGGTTTTCCAATCTGCATAAGAACATTTACCATGTAAGTTCCAAACAATAAGGATAACGTCTGTGCATATCTTCTAAGTACATAAGAACTTTGTGACACTTACTGTACGGCCTAGAAGAAATGCTGCTCCTGAGCCAAGTGTAGCACCGACTGAGTCTGCCACAAAACCAATTGGCAGCCCAAAAAGGTATCCACCACCGATCTGAAAATCACAAACTTCAACCAAATAAGATTTCAAAAATTTATAGGTAAACATGTGACTCTCCAAGTGGATAAAATCTCAAAGTAGACAAAACTCTCTAAGTGGATAATAGCCATAATCTATATCACAAAGAAAAAGAATCTGATGCACATACCGTGAGAACCGAGGCAGGAACAGCCAAAACTGTTAGAGGAATGTATGCAACAGCTCTGCAAACATTACAAAAGAAAGACAAGTTCAGTACCGAGGTATACAACCTGCCGAAAAAGGGCATCCTAACTCTTATGCTCCTAAATTTCTAGAAGTTTTATGTGCATAGACTTGATAAATCCATGGATAAACATTAGTAATGAAACAGATACATATCTACCGCCATTACTGCTGCTGTAGCTCATCGCTATAGTACACGCAAGGATCTAATAAACTTCAAATCCCAAGAAACAAGAAGAAGAAGAAGAAGAAGAAGAGTCACTTACAGGACTAAAGGTCCCCAAGGCCCTAGATCTTGTTCAACCCATAACAAAAAATCCTTCAAAAGCTGAAAAAAAAATACAAAGAAATAGTAAGTTTCAGACCATAAACTAGCTGACAAATCAACAATACTCCAAAATGAGACGAATTCAAAAAGGAAAGATAACATCCAGAGACAAATCTATTAGCTTTACTACCACATTTGCTTCTGCTAACCAATTCAGGCACACATAAACACATCTCATACCCACAAATCATATGCAAGGGGTAAAAACAAAAAAAGCTCAATCCTTTTCATTGCTACAAAACCTCAAATGAGATGAATTGTGGGAATTTGCAGAGATGATCCAACAAAAACAAAAACAAAAACCCATTTCATTAGAAACCCTAATTTAGCTAATTACGGACCTTCTCAACGGGGAGAAAATAGCAAGCTAAGACAATTGCAGCTATAAGGATAAGGAGAACCGAAATCCGAAGACAAGATCCCCACGTTAACGCCATACGACGCCTCCGGCGACTCTTACACGGCGTTCCCGGGATTGATTCTATTTGACAAGCAGCGAGCTATTATTGAGAATTACGACAAAAAAGCAAAGAATCTTTACGAAATCCTCCTCCTTTGTGTGTGTGTGCTTGCTTTGGCTTGGCTTGGAGATGATCTAATCTCTCACACGGAAAAAGGACAAGACTTTAAGGATTTTATTGGGAGGGGAGGTTTCGTGAATAGAGGGATGATGGGATTTGGATTCAATTCAATTGTTGTTGATTTGGTTTGGAGGAGAGTTCCATGTTTAGCGTGAGAGACATGGCATTATCAGAACTCTGTGACTGGTTACATTAAACCGCGTGGCCCGTACCGACTCTTTAATTCGATTTCAATAATACTACTACTATCTTTTTAATTATCTAAACAAATTTATATTTAAAAATTAAATACAATGAAATGTTTTACTTCTCTAATTTAGATAACCAATTTTTTTTTTGTTAATTCACAAAAAAAGTATTATCCCATATGTTTAAATTAGTGACCGCGTATATGCCGTTTGGTTTGCTCGTTTTATGATTGTATATATATTATGTAAATTAAATTAAATGACATTAGAAAAGAAGATCTTTGACCAAAAAATAAATAATGAAAAGTAAAATAAAATAATGATTAAGTATTTAAGTGACACGATACCACGAGATGAGTATATGATCGCCTCCGGATCCTCTGCTTACAAATTTTATTGACAGAAGTTCTAATTTCTGGGATTTGGCTCAGCTTACGCCTACATTTGTACCAGAAGATATTGCTATAATTTCTGCTTTACTATTGCGACAGCTGGATAAACCAGATTTGCTGGGATGGCATTTTATCAAGTCTGGTAAATATTCGGTTAAATCAGGGTACCATTCTTTTTGCTCACATCTGCCAACTCCCGCTGAGCCAAAAGTACTTGGGTCGGACATAATACCTCTTCAGGCTTTTGTATGGAAAATTAGGTGTCTCCCGAAACTCCGTCACTTTATGTGGCAAGTTCTTTCGGGTTGTGTGGCAGTTACCGCTAATCTATGGAAACGTGGTATGAGTTGTGATGCTATGTGTGGTCTTTGTGGTTTTCAGGAGGAAACTATTAATCATACCCTCTTTGAATGTCCACCAGCTATACAGGTTTGGGCTTTGTCACATTTCCCGACAGCCTTGGGTGTCTTCCCGTCAGAATCAGTTTTTACGAACATGGATTTCCTCTTTTGGCGGTTCACAAATGTTCCAACACATGAATTTTTTCCCTGGATTTTGTGGTACATCTGGAAAGCGCGTAATGATAAACTCTTCAGTAATCTGGATTCCAACCCTCTTGTATCCTTTGGCTAGCGGAGGATGAGGCCAAAGCATGGGCATTAGCTCAAACAGAGGATATGGCATTAACATCGGATATTAACGTGGAGGTTGTTACCCGGGGAAGTAGGGGCTTAAGAGTTTCTAGTTCCTTGTCGAGTTATACTTGTTTTATTGATGGTTCTTGGAAAGCAACAGATCGTTATGCGGGTAGAGGGTGGTTCTACACGTCATCATGGGGTGACGTTCCCACTATGGGAGCTGCCAACCTTCGCCGTAGTCTATCCCCTCTTCATGCCGAGATTGAAACCTTTGTGTGGGCTATGCGTTGTATGATTGGGACGGATAACCAATCTGTCGTTTTCCTTACCGACTGCTCCGACTTAGTGAAGCTGGTGTCTTCGCCTTCTTAGTGGCCAGCCTTTACACCTTATTTGGAGGACATCCATGCAGACAAAGAGGAGTTTATTTCATTTTCCCTAGCTTACATCCCGCATTCTCAGAATAGCCAAGCGGATAATTTGGCGCGACGTGTTCGCACAGTTCCGCATTTAGCTACTTATGTTAACAATGTACTTTCGCATTGGCTTGTTTGAGCCAATCTTGTTTGTGTGTTATAAAAAAAAAAAAAAATGCTACAAGATGCATATTTCATTTTAATTATTCAAAATGAGTCCTTCATTCATTACAAATGGATGGTCAATCATTTATTTATAGTATTTGTATAAAATATGATAAATATACACATAAAAAAGATGTGATTTAGAAATATTTATTCAAGTAACGAATTCTTTTCAAAAAAAAAAAAAAAGCAATGTCACTATTTTTGACCGAATAATCGGATAATTATTGAATTTTAAGCTGTGACTAAAATTACCAAATTTTACTGCTAACAACATAATCAACAAAGTGTACACAAGACAAATAAAAGAATCTCTCCTAAAACCTTAAATCAGCTCTCTACTCTACTCATTTATCTTACACAAACTGCATTTAACAAGACATGAACAAGCATGAGATCCACAAAGTACTGATGCCCAATCTCGCCGTCTCTCCACCGCATCTTGGCCGGAGCTTTCCCGTAGTGAACCCCGTCGTTACACCGGGTATCAAAATGCCACGGATACGTCATATCGAAGTTATCAATCACACCCGAGACCAATCCTAGTTCCTTCATTTTCTCCAAAAACACACCGTTGTACACTTCCATCTTGCTCGGGTTAAACGCTAGCGTCCTCGCGTAACCGCCCGTCGCAATAGTGTTCCTAAAAACCACTTCTGGCGGGCGGAATCCTCGAGCTTTCACCGAGTCAAAAACGTTTCTCCAGAACGCAGTCGCGGTTTTAGCTCCTTTTGTAAACGCTCTAAGGTTAGACCAATGAACACCGTCATGTAGACCCGAGTTAACGATCATCACGTCCGGTACACCAGTCTCTTCGACGAAATAGCTTTTAAGCAACTCTCTAAAGGCCTCATCTTTAAGTGAATCAAGACCTTGATAGTTCCGAGTCTCGTTCCAATGTCCATTAAAAACACTCGTGATCCTAACTGTTTCAGACGAGTTCTTCGGATTCGAGAACTTCAAATCAAACTTCCTCGGCACAGCACCAATCTCCGGATGACCCAATACAAAGTTCAACAAGTTCCTAATCGAATCAACATGGTTCGAGTCTCCCCAGAAGAAGATCCATTTGTGCTTCAAACAATCCCAAGCCGAATCGTCTGAGAAGAGCTTAAACGAACAATGGCTAGAGTAAACCCAACCATTGCTCTCTAACTCAGCTAAAGCTCCATAGCACCATGGTTCACGGCAAGGGAAATTAGCCGGTAAGCAACGGTAACGTCCGTCGTTGCTGATCTCGCATTCATCGTTCTTACCAAGCCTAACCCACCGACCAGACCAAACATCTCTGTCGAAATCAGACCGAACACATCTCCGAAGCTCCGGCAAAACAACGTCGGGTTTATTGGTAAACCGTAATCTGAAACTACGTAGCTTTCTGTCGAAAGCGAAACGAGATGGGCTTAGTTTAAGACCATGGAAGCGGCGAAAGAGCAAAACAACGGTGAGATTGTAAACTCCGGCGAAATCAGGATGAACCTGAAGAGACAAAGTGTAAGTTCCGTTTCCTAAATCTTTCACCGGCGGTCTAGATTTCCAGTTTTCGCCGGAGAGATCAGTCTCGAAGTAATCTCCACCGATACAAACCCGTTTCCCAGAATCGTCTAAAGATTGAAACTTGAATTCGTGAATCTTACCAGCCGTCAACTCTACTGAACCCTTCCCGTCGATTCCCGGAACTGAAATCTCAACGGTCTTTGCTTCTCTGCACTTCTCTCCTCCAGGAGGAGCCAACCAGTTTCTTAAAACATTCGCCGTGAAGTTCTGCTCTTGCTCGACAGAGATCCAAGAAAGCTTCTTCACCCGGGTCGGATCCAGATCCAGAGAAGGAGGAGAAGTGAGCCGCCGCATGGAGTAAGAGTTGAGTCTCCATGATTTTTCGATGAAGGTTTTGAGTGTACAACTGTCAATGGTCCATACGATATTAGGAAGAAGACGAGTGATGTTAGAGCGCCTAATCTCCATTGATGAATGTGATGACTCAGCGCCGGTGACGGAATCACTACTTTCCCTGGCATCTGAAGAACTCTTCTTGACGACAATAGGAAAGAAATCAAATTTGACGCCACGGCGAGTTCCAAGGTTGGATTTTTTTATTGTTGTTCTCAGTTTTGATTAAACTCGAGAAAGGAAATAAGTAATTACAGAGTAGGTAAGAATAAGAGAACTCTGTGGACTGTGGAGTGCGGAAGAGTAAGGATATACGTACAGACGATTATACCCTCGTGAATAAGCGGAAACTACCATTAGCTCCGAACCGGTGTGATCGCGCCGCCAACCAAGGAAGCGTGTGTTTAGAAGTCGCGTCGGCGTGACGTCTGGTTAAACATGAATCGGCCGTGTAGTGTACGGTGGGATTTTAGAGACAGTGTTGGCGTCACGTGTCTTGTTTGTTTTGTCATTGTCGCACCGCCGCTTACAATAATATCTTTCGCCGGAATAATATTTCATAACTGATGACAACTCTTATGCAAAGATGTGGCTTTTGTTCCAACAGGAATGCTTAAGATAACGAACCTTGACAAAAAAAAAAAAGAAAACAGATATTGAGATAAAAGAGAACGGTTAAGTTTGGCTGCTAATAATGATCCATCTTAATCCTTTTGGTTAACTGAAAAGTCAAACATTTTTTGGTAAACAAAAAAAACTACCATCTTTTAGTTAGGAAGATATTGGTATTGTATGATGTTGATTGTCTAGGAGAAAACAGTTACATCTACAAAAATGGAAATTTCTGTTAATTAACCTAGCCTTTGACGTGACACAACTCAACGTCTATTATTGGTGGTGAAGTTTGGTGATAGTTTCTTGGGAGATGTTTTATCATCTCTACCTTCTTACTTTTGGTTACTTACTGATTCAGGTTTTTTCATGTTCAGGAAGGCGGAAGCATAGCTGTTCAAACTGAACTTATGGACTCAGCAAGACAAGACATATTGAAGATTATATA
Organism: Camelina sativa; assembly: GCF_000633955.1. Lineage (NCBI taxonomy): Eukaryota > Viridiplantae > Streptophyta > Magnoliopsida > Brassicales > Brassicaceae > Camelina > Camelina sativa. The sequence goes on along the minus strand of NC_025692.1, from coordinate 5,030,801 downwards.
GCAAGAAAACAATTTTTTTTTGGTTAACAGACAAAACAAAGCAACAAAAGAATTGAAGATATACAACAGAAGGAAAAGAAAAAAAAAATTTTTTAAGGAGAAATGATTATGATTCAGCCAAGAAGTGAATTAATTCATGAGACTCAGATTTCAAATTAAGTTTCCATCCACATACTGTATATGGAAAAAGCAGATTTAGCTCCAAGGATCATCCCAACCACTGGGTCCTTCTCTTTTGACAAAACCCATAATGGCTTGAACAGCTTCATGAACTCTATTGGAGAGAGAATGATTCCCATGCTCTATCTCCACTTTCTCTGCTCCACCCATTGCTTTACTTAATCTGTAATCACACACAGATCAAATCATTCATTCCTCTATGATTGGGTTTCTTCATGTGCAGTCATTTCTATATCATTTTCATCCAAAGTTTGCATCTATAGTTCTCCATATATACGTATATTAACTACCATTCTAAACAGATTCTAGATTCTCGTATCCTCTCAGTTCTAGATTTTTATTGTTACAGTACTTTAGTTTAATGGCCTCACCTATTAACCAATGCCTTTTTGTCGACATATTCCGGCACATACTCATCACCCATGGAGAAAATCACCTGTGTAGAACCAGGACATAGATGATATAATCAGCTAATCCGTGCCCAATTGGCCACCACAGAAAAAAAAAAAAAAAAAAACAATTATGTTCATCCGGACTGGAAATGCTTTACAAGGTTGGTTTTGTTTTACCTGACAAGGTGTGTTAGCCATATGCCCAAGTCTAGTTTTCAACTGATCATCACTAAGGTCAGAACTAAACATATCGTCATCCCCCATGTAAGCGCAGAGGGAGTGATATCTGCAGGACACAAGCAAAATATAATTTTTTTTGGAATCTAGACATGTTTAAACACACAATTCTTCCATTTTCAAGTCTGTGACTATGGTACAAAGACATATAGAGATTTACCTATACGCAGAGATTGGAGCACAAGGATCAGCTTCTCTAGGCATTAGCTCCTCTCCTTTACCTTCTTCTATCATGTTTGCAGCCAAGTCTATCATAGTTGGTGTTTCAGGAAGCGTTGCTTTGTACTCTCTATCACTGACCGGTGCCTACATAATTATTGCAATAACCAGTATGAACTAAAGTCGAAATATATGATACAACACACAACACAAGACCCAACTTCAAGGCCTTTCACATAAGAGAATGAGTAGCTTTAAGAAAATAAAAAAATGTACAAGTCAGAATCTAGAACTAGCACCTGCAAAATTGCAGCTCGGACAGCTCGGGAGCATGCAGCATTTGTTCCCATATAATACACAATATCCTGTTAAGAGCGAGAAGAAAGAGTTTCTGTCATCACTTTCTTACAGAACCATGAGGAAAACTGTTTGGGAGCATAACCAATCACCTGGCAGCCAGTGCTATGACCAAGCAGAACAACACCCTCAGAGTTCTCTTTGTTGATGAGATAGTTTATTAGCTGGTCGATCTCTTGAGCATCCTTCATCAAAAGGAACAAGAATATATTGTTAAGTACATTGCTGAATGGAGAAATTCTTAGCTTTTCCCCAGAGTCAAACAATATAACAAGGCAAGAAGAAATCAAATTCAAATAAATGATTACTTGTTTCAAGCTGGAAGTGCCAAATCCAGAATACGAAGACGACATCAGTAGTTGAACAAGTGACCATTTCTCTTTATCCAAAGCAATTGCAAGAGGTTCCAAGTAACTGAAACGGCCAATTTATGAAAGTTCTATCAATTAATATAAATGAGATTTTCATAGGCCAATTCATGCCAAAAGATAAAGATTAAGATCAAAAGAGAGAAGCCACATACTCAGTAGCTAAAAGTCCATCGGTTAGTCCACCGATAAATACCACTTGTTGTTTATACTCTCCGGTCTTAAAAGCCACCTAGAGATACACATGAATGAAACAGACAAGCAAAGCTGTTGTTACTACCAGAATCTAACCATGGAAAAACTCATAAACAACAATCCCAGGTAACATCCAATCCTGAGTTTTTTGTCAGAAAGGAACCATCTTTGTAAACTTGGATGATGATCACTGCTGCTATATAAAACTAGTCAACTGATGCAAAAATGAAATCAAAGGTCTCTCACATGGGCTTGGAAACGTTAACCTTAAGCAACCCAATAAAAGGAACAAAAAGGAAAAACCTTTTTGGTTTGATGTAACTCAAAAGCAAACCCAAATTTAAACAAATCGAAATTGGAGAAGGAAGAGAACCTGAATGGATTTGGGACCGTATTTGAACAAAACTCCACGAAATTGATTCTTCCCTTTGATTGGTCCACCATAATCTCCGCTTCCGCTTCCCCCTCCAGCCATGGAAGAGCTTTTAGATAGCTTCGCGGTGCCGGATTTATCACCACGGCCACGAACGATTCCGGAGAACCAGGACGTCGTCGTGGAGGGTGAAGAAACTGTCGCCGTGGAAGACGATGATCCCGATGTCGACGCCGCCGCAGTAGCAGCGGCGGCGGCGGAAGAAGAGGGAAGGGAGAGAGACATTTGTTTTGTTTTGGCGACTGTGTGTGGCGGTTTCAGATTTCGTTTTGTGAGAGACAAAATGAAACTTTTAGAGAGTGAAATGCACGCTCCGTCATGCGCGTGGCGAGAGAAAAAGTCGTTGGTATTACATGTAACGTCTTAAACTCTTTAATGACATTAATTAGTCTATTAGACAATTACGATGGCTCATAATGATAATTAATTAGATTATAATACTCTGTTGTGTGATGTGTGTATAACTAGGTTTGAATCCGCGATACACCCCGAAACTATTTTTGTTTTTATTCTGTTTCTAAAACATTTAAATATTTTAGTAAATATATGTACATTTATTTTTGAAATAATTATCATTAGTTATGTTTTTCTTTAAATATTTTATAAATTAAAAGATTTATACCATTAAAAATTAATAAATGTATGTACTGAAACAGTTGCGGACATGTATATACTTTCACGGGTTTCATAGGATGGTTAATTATTTTGTGAGTTAAAAATCTATAATATGTGAAATAAATTAATATTTTTAACTTTAGTTCAAACCCGTAATGTCAGGTCGGTTCTGGAACAGGTTTAATGACTTTAACCCGCAAAAAATTATTCTATAAAACCCATAGGAGTATATAGTCTGCACCCATATGCCCCGCTTGAGTTTACAGGATTAGGATATGTAAGCATTTTACTAATTTAATTCTTTTAGTTTTGTTTTAACTCGCCATGTGAGGTCTGATCCGCAACAGATTTAATGACTTTAACCCGCAAAAATATTATTACTTTGATTAAGAATATTTTTTTTTCAAGTTTAAAGAAAGTTATATTTATTTAATTAATTATCAAATTAGTATTTAATGCAAATAGTAGTGGTTCCGATTTTTTTGGAAAGTTAGAATTATGGGAGAATAATTGTTTACAAAAATCAGAAACTTTATCATAATTTAATAAAGTTTTGTAAATAGGTGGCAAGTTTATGATTTATTTGCTAAATGTATTTGAAAAATGTATATACAGATATAGATAATAATTTTAATTTGACGATTTAATAAAATATTAAAATGTTATTAGGATCTTAAACGCCCAATTTTGAGATGTATGAATCCTTTTGTAGAGCCCAATAAGATAAACAAACTAGGCCCATCTGTTGACATATATTGATGTTTCGTAATGATATAAGTATGATTTTTTCGACTAGTGTGACTTTTTTTAGTTAGCTAAACAATGTAATCGTTATGATTAGTTTAAAATTTAAGATTACTGTATAAAATTATATAATACAACGCAGAATCCATCCGACAAAACAGAATGTATGATTCAGATTTCACTATATGGTTTGTGAACAGAAATTTCCCATCACGACAACGATTTTCTTAATCTAAGCATTAGAGCAAGCTCATCGGTAATACTACCATGAGTGTCTTTTGAATTAAAAAAAAAAAAAAATTAAAAAGTTGAGGAGAGAGACAGATCTCGTGTCTCCCAGCAGATAAATTAAGACCCTTTCAGATCCTCTTTTGTTTGGTTGTCACTATTTAATTGGTCAATTTAAAAACAAAAATAATTAATTAAATTAGATAACAACTTTATATTAAAATACTAATAAAATCAATATAGCATCTTAATTTTGAAGGTTGACCGATTGACATACCCTTAGTGGACTGACTATTAGTTTTGTTTTAAAAAAAAAAAAAAATTAATCTTATACTCCATCTGTTCCACAAAGATTGATGTTTTGAAAGTTTTACACATTAAAAAAAACAATGATTATTGAATTTAAATATATATATATTTTTTTTGATTAAATAGATATTATTTAATTTTAAACCAATAACAATTCAAGATTTTAAATATTTTCAATGATTGCTTCTTAAAGTTTACAAAACATCAATTTTTGTGGGACAAAAAAATATTCTAAAACATTAATCTTTGTGGGACGAGTAGACTTTATAGTTATTAGTTATTGGCACATAAAATTTATTATTGTCTCGTAGTAACAATGATTAACGTTTGACAATGATTAATTTATTAGAGCATCGTTACTATGGTTTCTCTTATGAATACTCTTGGATTTGGACCCCAAAATATTAATAAAAACCTATATATGAGTCCATGAACTTGAGAATCGTTTCTGTCGGAAGCATACCGAGCAACCCCAAGAGAACGATATGTGGCGTATCCTGAATAGTGGGTTCATAAATATAAAACGGCTTTTTTCTCATTTCTTTTTCCCTTTCTTCCCGACTGTCTCTCTCTTCTCTCTCGTTTATGAAGGCGAGAGAACATGCGATTCATTGCAAATCGGAGAAATCGATGGATTCACGTCGAATCCATTGAATTTTCCGGCGTAAACTGGTTGTTTGTTGGTCAGCCGGAGGCGATGGCTTCCAGATCGGTGTCACCGTGAGATACGACGGTTCGGTTCTCACGCCAAACGACGGCGGAGATTAGTTTGATGTTCTCTCATGACAAACGACGGCGGTATAACCGTGAGATACGAAGGTTCGTCTTCTCAATTCCGATTGATTGATGGCATTATTTTGATGTTAGGGTTTCAGATCGTTTTCGATTGATGGGATTATTCTGATGTTAAATTGATTATGAGATTAGTTTGATGTTCAATTGATTATGAGATTAGTTTGATGGCGTGTTGATTTGGAGGGTTTATGGTTGTAATCGATTTATTGTATTTTTTTTTTAGATTAGTCTCTTGTTCTTATTATGAGTAGAATATTTTTTGTGTTTTGTTTTGTATATAAGTAATTGTGTGATTAGTATTGATATCAATGTCATGTTTTGTGCAAGGTGAAATGGATTTGATTTGGAGTGATAATCATGAAGTGGACACAGCGGTTTTGTGTCTCTCTTTGTTAGGGAATTCATCCCTCCATCAATGGCACCGTTTGGGAGTTTTTGTTAGGCTATTATGATCCAGACAGCACTTTTGAGAAAAGGAACAGGCTGCGTAACCGCAGAAGGTATTATTGAATTGGTTGATCATGTCTGCTCATTCGTTTAACTAGTTTTGTTGATGCCATCCCGTCATGGCTAACTTTAAAATTGTTTATTTCATTATCTAAGGGAGCAGTACGGTGCATGGAAAGAAGAATGTAAGAAAATGGTTCCTGTCATTGGTAGTGGCAAGTACGTCACTATGGCAGTGGTTTCAGAAAATGGGCAGCCACATGTTTTGTTTTGTGTTTTTTTTTGTTGTTTTTTTCGTTGCTTCTCTTTGGAATTTGTGATCTCCGTAATGGCACCTCGAAGACTCTGTGTGTGTGTGTTGTGTAAAAGGGTTTTAAGAGATTCGTGGAGATCGGGCGTGTGGCGCTTGTTAATTACGGCAATGACTACGGAAAGCTCGTCGTTATCGTCGATGTAGTCGACCAAAACAGGGTAATTTCATTTGCTTAGTTGAGATGATCTAATACTTAGGAGAAACCTTGCAAATCGTCTCCTCCGGATTTCCACATAAATCCGCAGCAAATCATTCAACCCTTTCCTTCCCTTCTTTCTCAATTTTGTTTTCTTCAAACCAAACTTATCGTTTCTTTTCTTTTAAAAAAAAATGGCAATCCTCATTTTTCCATCTCCCGCACATATATCATTCTTCATCACACTATACAATCAATAAAATTCTTATTCCGAATTTTGTGTAATATGTTTAATATTTCAAATTTTGTAATATATGTGAACTATTTTGAATTTTGTAAAATATGTTTAATATTCCAAAGTTTGTAAAATATGTTTAAGATTCCAAAGTTTTATGTAATATAAATTTTTTAATAATTATTTTGTCATTTTAGATTATTAAAGTTTGATAATTACTAAACATAAATTAAAAAAATATTATTTAAAAGATTGAGCAACCTACTTTGGGTTCTCTAGTAAAAGAATGATTTTGCAAAAATACTCTTAGGATTCCTTTACTTAAATTAGTATTAATTATATAATTAATTAATTTGAGAGTAACTTTGAGAGGTACTCCACTAATGATGCTTTTAGGCCATCGTTATAGGGGGAACACCCTTGGTGTTCTAAGCCTAAAAAAGGTAGAAAATAATGAATAGTAGCTTAGAACACTTTTTTAGTTTTTGATGTAGAACTGATCTTGGCTCAGTTCTAAACTGACGTGGCAAGCTGTGAATGGATACAATTTTTTGCAAACAATTTTTCACAAATTAAAAGAGGATCTGATTGAGAATATATGGAATAAATTTGGACATTAAACTATGTATTAATTAAATAAATTGTTTGTGTGCTTTAATTAAGTAATATGTTTCTTTTTTATCTTTAATGTTTTTTTTGTTACATAAAAATTTGGTATTGTATTTTGAATTTTAGTAAAAGTTTTATAAGTTTGCAATTTAAATGTTATTTTTAAAGTTTTTATAAATGTAATATGTTTAAGATTATTATATTATTAAATCTTATGATCTTAAACATGTTCTCCCAATAACTAACTTCTTAACAAAAGATCTAAACTAATGATCTTACATTATTTTCATAATATTTTTATTCTAAGAACACCCAAAACTGTTCCCCTATAATGATGCCTTTAGTAAGCTATTTTCTAATCAAAAAAAAATGTATATATATTCAAACATGAATGTTTGATGTGACAGTTTATCAATATAACCGAAGAGGCTTCTACACCCATATCATATGATATAGAACATGTGTAGTGGTGTTTTCAAAGGAGTACTCATACAGTTTCTAATGTAAAAAGAAAAGAAAAATAAAAAAAATGGAGTATCGGAAGGAACCGTTGCTCTGAGGAGTATCAGAAGGAACCATTGCTCTGAGATACATGTCAATTTCTGGTTGGATATTGATAAAATATAAAATACAGTTTTTTTTTCTCATTTTCTTTTTCTCTTTCTCCAAATCTCTCTCGCTTCTCTCGATAAAACGGTGATCCTACTATATTAATTGAGAAGTACAAATATGAAACTAAACTTAAATGTGTAAAAAATTACATTCAATTGCCATTATAAAATTTTAAGTAAGATTAATTAATTAATTAAATAAATATAATTAATTAAAAACAAAAATTGGGGACACCATAAAATAAAATAAGTTGTAGAAAAGTAAAAAAAAATCTATTAGAATCAAAACTAATTCGTACTTAAAAAAAATAACAGCTAAGATTTTAAAAATCTAATCAAATAAAATCTATATAACTACAAGTTTTATTAAAAAAAATTTCCAGCACGGGTTAAATTTTTATCATAAATCAAATCAAATAAAATATAGAATAGTTCCGTTTAACGGCTTAGATTTTAAAAATCAATAAATAAAAAATAAAAGATATAGATATAGTATCTTATCTATTTAAAAAGTTATATTTTTTTTAGCCACAATTCTTTAGAAAAATAAAACAAAGTTAAGATTTGAATATATTTAATGTTTGAAGGTGCTTATTATAGACAAGAAAGGAAAGCTACAGAAAAGAACAATAAATGTTGTTTTTAAAGAGGTTTTTTCAGAACTCTATAGCAAGAATTTCGTTTAATTGACAAAGTTTAAACAATTTTATTCATTACATGCAAATGTTTTATTGGCAGGTTTTTAATAAATATTTTTAAAATACAAAAATTTTAATATAAGCAAACCGAATTTTTAATCACAAACCTTTATAAATAATCGTAATAACAAAATAAATTATTAAAAATATTTATCAAACAAAAAGTTCAGATTAATCTCACTAATTTTTGTTGATTTCAATCGATTCACGAAGAGATTGCTTGTTCCGGCTTAAGCACGTTAGATAGTGGTCTCTGGTCTCTGAGAACGATTTATGTTCGTATCCGGTTGCAATCGTTATATTACTTGATCCGACGATTGGGATTGGGATCAATTGTGGGGGTTTCTCTTGACTTTTTGTGTATGCTCCTCAAAGTTTGATTTTTTTAGCAGAGAAATTTGGAATTGTGATGTTTATAGCAGACAAAGATCAAATCAGTTAGATGTTAACAAGGCTATGTATGGTATTTGCTTGTGAGTTTCTCTGTTCTTCTTCTTCCTAGAGGATGTTACTGAAATTGTTGGTCTCTCCGTAGTTAAACATTATTTTCAATCTTGCATCATAATTCATTTGTTTTTTGATGTTTTTTTTCACTTGATATTGGTGTTCTTTGTACTGTTTGTAGTCTCTAGATGTGTTAAGAGAATCACATTTGATGCTAAGCTCCACTAGTGAATGAGATTTATGCTCATAATTACGTTAGAAAATGTAGTTGTGTTGAGGCTCGATGTCGATAACATGACATATGAGGTAACTAAGGTGTCTTATTTACAAAGTACAAGTACAAGAAGCTGATGATGTCTTTAGGTTCTTGAGTGTGTGTTGTGATTGTTTTGTGGTTTGGAAAACAGCAACTTTTGGAGCTTGGTGATAAAATTGGGTATGTGAACACTGGACTTAATGAAAAACAGATCAAAAGCTGTCTACGGAAAGTCAAACCATTCCGTTTAGATACACCAGTTGAAGACAGAAAGTGCATCATCTGTCAAGTAAGTCCAGCTTTGGTTTCATAGCTCTTAGTTCTAGTCAGTTCTTTGTAGAACAAACAAACAGATTTGTTTTGTAAGCAGTAGTAAATGTTGGGGTTGGGGTGGCTTACTTTTTGATTCACTGGTTTATATATGATCGATGGTTGGTTAAAGACTCTTCAGGCAATTTTTCCATGTTCCTCATATGTCATGTCAAACCCTACAGTTTCATGAAAGTTGTGTCCTAGTTTCCTGCAGTTTCCTTGGCTATCTTTTACTTCTGCTAGTTTTTACTTCTGCAGTTTCCTCTGTCACATAAGATTTGATATTTTGGGAAAGCGATATGTCTGCAGAAAAAACCACATGTATGATATAAGTATGAGATCAAACAGTGCTATACTCGCAAGTTGAATCCACAAAATCAAATCAAAATAGTCTTAAAAAGTAGCATATGTAGACGCAGTCTTTTTTACTGACATGAACCGGGTAATGCAGGGGAGACATCTGTTTGGATTGTGACAAATACCATGATAGGAAGAACTAACAATTCTGCTGTCGCTGCTTGATTGTATTACTACAAGATCCAGAATTAATCAAGAGTTATGCAGGAAGTTTTGTTTAGAGACAGACAAGCAAGCATCTTAATATTGCAAAGATGAAATTAGCATACATATTTTTTTTTTTCATTTTGTAAAATATGTTTAATATGTCCAAATTATGTAAAATATTTTTCTTTTCTTTTTGTGGAGTATAAGTAATTGAAATAATTGTTTTGTCATTTTAGATTATTCAAATTTGATAATTAATAAAAAATTGTTTTAAAAATTATTATTTTAATTAGTGAGCAACCTTAATAGGAATTCTCTAGTGGAATAATGATTTTGTTTGAAGTACTTAATGAGTTGCTTTAATTAGTTTAATATTAACTATATGATTAAATTATTTTTGAGTAACTCATATGGGTTACTCCATTGGCCATGCTCAAAATTAGAGTTTGGAGTCAATTTTACTAATCTCCATTTTTTCTCTATATTTAAAGAATTTCATTTCTATTTTACACTATAATTTAGAAATTTTCATTTTTAATTCTAAAATAAAATAAAATGGAGAAATACATAGGAAATGCTCTAACCTAGTTTATTTTGTAATGTAAAATACAATTCCCAGTTAATAGATTTGTGATAGATAATTTTAAGAAAAAGGTAATGAAAATGGAAATATTGCAGCCCTATGCTACGAATTATTTCTGCCTACATAGATATTAATCATGAAAATCGTAGAAAATGAGATATTTTTACCATTTAAAGATTCTATGACTAATACCATCTCTGGCCCATTTTCTATTTTTTTTTGAAAAATATATATATAGAATAACCCTATTCCATTATGGAGTTAAAAATAAAAATCTCCAAATTTTAGTTTAAATAGAAATAGAGATCTCCAAATATAAATTAGAAAAAATAAAATAAAATTAATATTAGAGATGAAAATAGAGATTGGTTTGAAGAAATTTAACTACAAACTCCATTTTGGAAATTAATGTGGAGATGAGCTGGATATGGTCTAAAAACGCTAGAAAACTCTTAATTAATACATTATGCTCCAAGAAAAAAACAAAAAAAGGTTTTTGGACCAAAGCTATGAAACTCTTTTTAATAATTTGGAAATATTCATTGAAACACGAATCGGAGTGAAGATGAATGCTACGTGCGTCCGAATCTAACTATGTCCATAATGTAATTTCTTTCTAATTTATATGAACGTCCATTATCGAATACTCTATCAAATCCAAAATAATGGGTGTGGTGTAATTTATGTTTTTTTACAAAAAAAAAGTGATGAGAGAGAGAGAGTGGGTGATTCTAAGAGTGTGGTCGATCGATTAATCATTTGCAAATGACTACACATGTAGGAAAATCCATCTTTTATGCAAATGACTAATCTTAATTTTAATTATATTAACCATCTTCGTATCATTTATTTATTGTCAATTTTGTCACCACTAAATGTTACAGTATTGAATTTAAACGCGAGACTGAATTATATAAGTTATCTTTATTTCTTTGATTATGTTCGTGTGCAGAGTCAACACTCCCAAACTCTATCCTAAAACTATGGATATCATTTAGCTTGATTGCTAGGTTTGGCTAAGTTATGACTTCGATTTTACTGACAAATGTTTTGTTCCTAAAATTGGATTCTCCTTTTTTAAAGGTGATATTACCATTTTCCTTTTACTTAATTAATTTGTCTTTTACAAAAAGAAATCTTGCAAATCATTTTTCTTCTCCAAAGTCACAGGTCATATTCACTTTTCTGATTGATGTTTTGAACAAAAAAAAACGGTTAATATGTTTGGTAACCTTAATATATATCTTGCTCAAGATACATGATAATATATTTTGTTGGTAGAAGAAGATACATAATAATATAGTATACATGCATACTACCAAAATATTTTTGTAACAACAAATTTACAATTATCTAAACCCAAAAAAAAGTTCTAACAATTTTACTTTATATATATATATATATATATTCCTTTTTTTGTGTGTGGTCAAAAAATATATATATATATATATATATATATATATATATATATATTCCTTTTCTGTATATATAAGAGCCCTAGCTAGACTTCTTTGATCAAAACAAAAAAAAAGAAGCTAGACTTCTAGTTGAGCTTCCTAAGAAATATTTTATATTTATATTATTGTTCATTCTGTTCTCAATCTATTACTTAATTTGTCTGCTTGTACATGTATTTATTCTTATGCCTCATAGGCCCAAATGGATTCCCAAAAAATGTTATAATATATGAGAAACCCTATCTCCACTTTGGACCATGATAACATTTTAAATTTTGAAACGGGGCACTCTAATTAGATAATTTTAATCAATTTGTTATTTTCTATAAAACTTTGATAGCTGCAATATTACTATTGTTGAACCGAATAAAACTCGATTTTTTATTTTTAAAATAATAAAGGGTCATGGTAAGTAAGTCATCCGTAGAGGCCCCTAACTTAAAAAGATTAGGGAAAAAGAAAATTCGAAGAGAATACATAGCTATCAATGTCAAATCTATGTTTCTTTTTAACGAGTGTACGGACACTTTTTCTTACGGAAAAAAGAAGTACTGTATAACCTGATTAACATGTAAGGAGGTTTAAGTAAAAAAAAATACGATTAAAGTGTTTAATACTGAACTAAAATACTACAAAAACATAACTAGTTTCAACTTTCAACTTTCAAGTAACTGCTTGAGGTGTTGTTTTTTTTTCTGCAAAAGGTTCACTTTTTGCTTTTTGTATATATATGACAAATGACAATAGACATTAGCAACTTATTTTTTCAATACCATAATTAAGAACTTTTATGATCCCATAACAATTTCTAGTAACAACTTTTATTCCGTCTTGTTGTATCAATCGATGTTAATAGTGGTTAATTAAGCATCGAACAATTTTTTTTTTTTCTTAAAAGAAAAGCAAATTCCATTGCTCGTCGCTTTGTTGAAAATAAATAGATCCTCCCCCAAATTGTTGTCACCTCGTGATTGCTACTTTTTTATATGATGGATGATTAAACATAGACCCCTAACACTGAAATAAATTATAAGTAAATAAATAAAAATCATTTTAACGAAGTATCCATTAGCAATTTCTTTAGCTAAAGTTGACTATACCCATTTTGTATTTTTGGATACTTTAATCTGCAACTACACCATCATAATAATAATGAATATTAATAGTTTCATATTATAACATTTCTATATACTACCATAACTAAAATCAATATTTATTTATTGAGGGTATTATATAATTGCTTCATGAAAGCTATATAATATTACCCTCCATAAACAGCCCCACTTCTGTTTTGGAATTATATATTTGTGTCAATTAGTTTTTTATTTTTGTTTTCTTGTCAACCGATAGAAATTTATTAAAATTCTATTTCAACCTTACGTCAACCCATACTTCGACCATGCATGTCATTTTTGGAATTAACACTGAGTTATATGTATATGTAACTTCGTTTTTTGTGAAAGAGTTATATATGTATGTACAATCCCCAGTATAATAAAACGGAAGTACACAACATTGTTTTGTAAAATATATAATTTTAATAAGTTAGTTACAAATAGGTTATAGATTAAGTTTTATATTATTTGTATAGTCTAGATTTATTGTTTCCAAAATTTTTAAAAAGATTATTTTAAAGAATCATTTGATATCATCTAACTTACCATATTAATTTCCTTTATTAAATTATTCATCAAACAAAATCCTTTAATATCTAACTTAACATATTAATTTGTTAATTATTATTATACTTCACCTCTCATTTTTATATATGAGTCTATTTTGTGAAACAAATAAATTATCATATTATTTATTATAATTAAAAGATAGTTTTATTTTCGGATATACCATAAGTTGAATTTTTAAAAACAAATATAAATGATTCAATCTATAAAATATTCAATTTTTATTAATATTATTCTTTAAAAATAATATCTATTGAATTAAAAATTTTACTGAGTAACGGGTCAAAATTTGAATATTTAAATTCAATTTCATATTTTTTTGTTAAATTTTATAATTTTATATAATATAAGAAACTTTAAATAATTTATTTTGAAATATTTTTAAAATATTGAAACTTGATATTAAAGTTAGAAACTATAAACACTCTAAATTGATTTGTTATAGCAATGCCAATAATATGAAAGAATTTCAAAAAACCAAGTATATTAAAACAAAAAGTATAACAATATATTAAATTACTCATAATATAATAACTCGCTTTTTAAAAACTAAATTCACAAAATTATGTCTTATAATGATATTCAAGTCATGAGTTAGAATATACATTGTTGAAATAACTTCACGTACATAAACTAATACAACATATTAAAATTTTATTTTAAAATAGAAAATATGCAAAATTTTGTATAAAATAAAATTTAACACTGTTATAGCACGTGTACTTATCTAGAATCATTAACAATATAAAACTTATAAAATAAGTATCTTTTTCAAGTTATCATATTTGGCATATGATTTTATTGCATAATATTTTATCCAAAAAACTTTTAAAAACAATCACATAAATATATTTTATAAAAAAATTACAATGTAAATAAAATGAATTTCAATCCGTGCTCTAGCACGGGTGTTAATCTAGTATTGAGTTATGCATGTATCATGAACTTGTAGGCGGAACAAATAAGCATAACTATATAATTATTTATTTTTGGCAAACTATGTAACTAGTTAATTATAACTTTGTATTGATTTTTCAATGAATTTTTGTTTAGTTATATTCTCTTAGACAGTTTAAAGTTAATTAATCTATTTGTGATGCATTACTAAACATTTTCATCGTAATATTTGCACACCAACCATCAATATTATACGTTAACTTTGTTATATTCTCTTATAGTGGTGACCCACGTGAGGGTACTTTTCTTCGATCGGAAAATAAAAAGAAAAAAAACAAAAAAAACTCGACGTGGTCAATGGCCAATCAAATCTCAAAGTCTGACCTTAGAGGCTTTTGGTTGGTCTTTGAAGCCATAGAAAATGGAATATTTTAATTTTTATATTAACAAGCGTGCATGTAACTATTAAATTTTTGAATTCGATAAACATTGTTACTAAAAAATTGAACGACATTATACATCATCATTTTTATCGTTAGAGGTTAACCCAATATGATATCTTAATTTATTCATTCACTAAACGTCAAATCAATATAAGTTTTGTCCAACCCACTAATTTGAATTCATCATATATGATATAAGCTATGTTTGTCTAATGATAAGAACTCTCGTACAAGCAATTTTTTATATGTTTTGTTTCTCTTTTCATCAGAATTGTATCAGCTTGTTTAAGTTTTGAACTGTAGTAATCCTTTCTAGGTATTCAATGTTGGGTTGGTTTTATCTATGTTTGTTTCCTTGGTGTAGAAAATATATGAAGTGAATTGCAAACGAATCTTGTACTATTTGATTCATTTTTTCGCATGGTCACATTCAGTTTCCTAACAAAACACATATCTTTATACGTTTAAATAACCTTTAGAATATAAAGTGTTCATTAATTTTTATGATTCTCGGCCTTTTTTATTTACGATTATTACTTGTTAAGTTGTTATCATCGGATAGGAAAAAATCAGTACTTAATTAAGATCAATAAGTTTCAATCAAATATAGTGGAATATTTTTCAATTCTGTAGAGCTTTTAGGTTTGAAAGGCTATTGATGTGATTTTTCATCATACGTTTGTACATGTTTTGGTTTTGGTTATACCTAAACAGTAAACACCCATACCAATGAACTATATATATATATGTTTAAACATTTCAATTAATAAAAGTTAGTGGCAATTAACAAAATGAAATGGGTGTTTGGGAATAAGCCAAATAAGAAAAAGCTAAAAACCGAAAGCCAAAAATTATAAAAGAGCTTCCAGACCTTAATTTATTCGAGTCAGAAATCGCATCATAACCAATATAGTTTTAGTTGATTCCACTAACTTTGAAATCAGATTTCTATATTTGTATGATAATAAGGTCCAATCAAACATGCTAGGGTATTTGAGATTTCTGATATTGAGCATTTATTTTTCTCAAAACTTAGAAAATGTTATAACAAAAAAAATATCTTAATTAATTCACTTCCAAAAACTAGCTCAAGAGAGATGGTTGTCACACACTATATATATTGCCCAAGGAATATTAATTCTTCAGATGTGGGATAATTTTAACACACCTCCCCTCACGCTGACATTTGAAGCGTGAAGTTTGTGGGACTGGACATCCACGGGTGGTAGACCATAATCGAGAAATTTGAACTTAGGCTCTGATACTATATTAGTAATGGGTCTAACTCACTCCCAAAAAGCTTGCTCGAGAGATGAAGGTTGCCACACAATATATGTATTGCTCAAGGAATATTAATTTTAATTCTAACAAAAAACTTAATTAGAAAATGGTTTGGAATTTTACATATTTTTTTGAAACTTGTTGCTGGTTTTCAACAAGCGATAAATTCGTTGTCGTAGTTACTACTAAGTTCAGACGTCTTCAAAACAGGCACCATCAGAGTTGTTTGGGCGATAGAAACAAAATTAAATAACTTTTGTTATTTCTTAGTTATACTACTAATTAGTGACAGAACCAATCACACTCAATGATTCTTTAGTGAAGCTGTAGTGATATAAGTATGTATCATTTTGAGACACGTGTTATGAAGCAAGTGTATGTAAAAATATATAGTACATAAAACAAAACGAACAGCATGTCACTGTAACATTCCAGCCACTATAAATTCTTCGAAGCCCCGATCTTTCTTCATCAACAACATATGCTCGTTGAGAGCAAATATAGTTTCAGTGTATCTCTCTATATCATGCATATGTAACTATCACTTATTCACATACACCTGATGAGCTAGAATCTTTAACTTGCCTTCTACTCACATTTATTTTCAAGATTTCCTAATTAACAAGATAAGTAGAAGATTCTTGTTACATTTTTTCTTATAGAAAATTTATAACGATTGACAGGGAAGAGACAGTGCTCCGGGGAACAAGCCACTTCAAGGTTAGTAATATGCGGGAACGGTGTCTCTACTTTGACCCCAAACGAATCTATTGCATGTTATTATGCCTTTGTTATATTATGCTTCTAATTAGATCTGTCTTTAAAATATTAATTATATAATTTGTCCAGCAGGGGAAGGTTTTATAAGAATGAATCCATGCATGACGGCTCTAAGACAAGTGATTCATCAACCATTGTTAAACTTCCAAGGAAACATGGTCGACGGTCCGTTTTTCCGGCGAAAAGACAAGGTCGTTTTCGTCATGGGAGCCACCGGAACTGGAAAATCCCGTCTCGCCATCGACTTGGCCACTCGTTTTCCGGCGGAGATCGTGAACTCCGACAAGATCCAAGTCTACAAAGGTCTCGACATAGTCACCAACAAAGTCACTCCAGAGGAAAGCCTCGGTGTACCTCACCACCTTCTCGGCACCGTCCACGACACTTACGAAGATTTCACGGCGGAGGATTTCCAAAGGGAAGCGATCAGGGCCGTTGAGTCAATTGTCCAGAGAGACCGTGTCCCCATCATAGCCGGTGGTTCAAATTCTTACATCGAGGCTTTGGTCAACAATTGCGTTGACTTCCGGTTAAGGTACAATTGTTGTTTCTTGTGGGTTGACGTCTCTAGACCGGTTTTACACTCGTTTGTCTCGGAGCGAGTTGATAAGATGGTTGAGATGGGACTAGTCGACGAGGTTCGCCGCATCTTTGATCCATCTTCGTCGGATTACTCTGCCGGGATCCGCCGTGCCATCGGAGTTCCGGAGCTAGACGAATTTCTCCGGTCGGAGATGCGGAACTATCCGGCGGAGACGACGGAGAGACTTCTTGAAACAGCGATCAAGAATATTAAAGAGAACACTTGTTTGCTTGCGTGCCGTCAGTTACAGAAGATTCAGAGGCTTTACAAGCAGTGGAAATGGAACATGCACCGCGTCGACGCAACGGAGGTGTTTCTCCGGCGAGGAGAAGAAGCCGACGAGGCTTGGGAGAACGCTGTGGCTCGCCCGAGCGCACTCGCCGTCGACAGGTTCTTAAATTACAACGACGACCTCCATTTGGACGGCACCGATATTCTCCTACCGGAGATCTCCGCTGTCCCGCCGCTCCCAGCCGCCGTAGCAGCGATTTCACGGTGAGAAAAAAACGGATGGACAATATATATAATGACAAAAAAAAGGAAGTTTAAACCACAATAAATGACACGTGGCGAGACTGGTCGGAAAGAGGATATAACCATGATAATGCCACGTGGCGAGATGGGTCGTCGCTGTCTCGAAGAAGATGAGATGACGTTTTCATTACAAAGTATGTTGTTACTAAAAAAAAGTGTGTTACGGTTTAACGGAGAAAAAAAAGAACCAGTTTTGAGGGGAACTGAAGCGGACGCGCGGGGCGGACGCAGACAGTTGTTCCTTTGTTCTTTTTTTTTTTTTTTTTTTTTTCTTTTTCTTTCCGGTATAGTGTACTTTAGGGGTAGGATCTGGTCCCGAATAGTGTACGGTTTATACGGTGGATTAGGCTAGGTTTAAGACAAAAAGAGCTCGTTGGTCAACGGCTCAACGCGGTTTGGCTCCAAAAAAGACTAAAAGAATAAAGGGATCCAACGGACTAAAAAAGGAGTTTTGTTTGGAAACATAGACCCCACTTTTGACGGCGTGTTGCCGTCCGATACGTGTGTGTTGGGTCCTCCAGTTGTGACGTGATGCGGTTATAAATAATTCAATCAAACGGCTCTCAAGTGATTATTTATGATTTGTGTCTCTGTCCATTACCGTTTTTTTTTTTTTTTT
>NC_025692.1:5011343-5012307 GCF_000633955.1 Camelina sativa | reverse complement strand
TTTTTTTTTTTTTTTCTTTTTTTTTCGCTGGTTTTGGTTTGCTGCTAGTTAAACAATTCATGTTTCGTGGATAAGCTTTTTTTAGCCTTTAAAAAGACGAATGGAGGAATTTTAATTACGATCAATTAACACATTGGATAGACAATTACATCTGTCTATTTGTCCATAAGAAAACATTGTACACTCCTAAAAGTACTAACAAAAAAAAAAAAAAAAGGAATGAGAGATTCTTGTGTGAGTTGATGCCCACTACCCACCACCACACCTTCTCTCCATCTCTTACCCCAAAATATGAAAAATTGCTTGCCCTTTTTTCTAACAAATTGACATGACTTTTTTTTATAAATCTAATCCTTATATTTATAACTAGATATTCATCCGCGGTATACTGAAACTATATTTATTAATAAAAAACAGTTAATGTAATTTGTTTTATAGATTAATTATATATATAACTAAAGTTTTACTTTTCAAATATACAACCTTATAAATATATATCTATTAGATAGTATAAAAATTGTTTTGTTTGAAGTTTATTGTTTTTACTATAGGAACTATATCATATATAAAAAAGGAACTATATCATATAATTGTTTTTTACTTTTAAATGTACAACCTTACAAATATATATCCACTACGTAGTCGTGTGAAAATTGTTTTGTTTAAAGTTTTTTTTACTACAGGTACTATATCATATAATTCATTAAGTAGTGATTTATTAAAGGAAAAACTGTTTGTTTCTTTTTATTTTTCAATTTAAAGATAGTAGTATTGTTATTATATTGTAATATTCTAATATATATATATATATATATGTATAGTATAATTTCTGTATTGCAGTTTTGTATGATTTTTTTTTAACATCTCTGATTCGATCATTCATCATAATTTATTAATAAATATAGAAAGTTCTGTATGTTTAATAATAAATATAGTTCCGATTGTTTTGGAAAGTTGCAAATAT
>NC_025692.1:4992102-5011057 GCF_000633955.1 Camelina sativa | reverse complement strand
GGGGGGGGGGGGGGAGGGAATAATTGTTTACAAAAATTGGAAACCTTATCATAATTTAATAAATTGTAAATTAAAAATTAAAAATATTTAATATCAATGGCATGATTGTAAATATATATGAACTTCAGGATTTATTTCATAAATGTCTCAAAAAATGTATATATAGATTTATAACTTATAATATGCATACAGAAAACAAAATCTTATTTGTATGTTCTTTTTTTTTTAATTAATATCTATACATATATTTTAAAAACAGATTTTTTTTATTACATCCTTTTGGTATTTAAACATAATTAATGTATTTATATTTGTTGAATGCGTGAAGGTGTACTTAAAAAAAAATACATGTGTATATTTATCTGTGTTTCTAAATAAAATCCGAAATAATTTCTGATAACACTTTATTTTGGGGCTTTAATCCTCCCTCTCAAGATCAAACTGGTGGGAAGAAAGCTCAGGACCTCCTTTTAGATGACTTCTTCCAAATATCATTATATCACTTTCTATTTGATTGTTTTTTTTCCTTCTCCCAACTTGGTTTATTAATCTGTTGCTTACCCTATTTTAGAAATGTGAAAAAAATTAGCTGAATGTAGGTAACTTAGTGATATTTTTAAAACCATGACTGTTTAGCAGTTGCATGCATATTATTTTTGGTATATGTATATACAAATATAATCATACTAGAACATGTAAATTGTTAATTTTGCTAGCGATAGATATTGTCTACCAATACGCGTTGGTGCCAATAGACAAATGATTTGTTTTTTTTTTTTATAACTAAATATAGATAACATTTGTTGAGGTATAAATATTGAAGAAAAAATTAATAATTGGACCAAAATGTGGGATTGGATGTCAAAAACTATTCCCATTAGCCAAGTTGCATTAAGAGTTTTGAATGCCTCAATTATTAGCTTTCTCTAACACGTTAGTCGTTAGATGTATTCGATAGAGCCACAAGCTGTTTTTCATAACATATACTAATATATATATTTTTTTCTTTTCCAACATTTCAATTATTACTTGATTTATCTTATAGCTTTTGTATCAATGCGTGTCGTCAAAGAAAACAACTCGATATCAATGGGCATTCTTGAATTATTTACATTTTCTTATAGCGATTCCATGTTTTAATTCTGAATTTGTTTTATTAGTGATTTGACTAACTCAGTTTCATTTAGGTCCAAGTAAAGTATGTTCCACTTCTACGTACCTTCAAATCAGTCATTAATAAAGCTATACTTTTATACTATATGAATTATTTAAGGAAGAATAATTTACACGAAGAAACTGTTATTTGGAAAGGTGCATGCATTAATCAGTTAAGTCTCATCATCTTTGAAATTTGAGGACAAAGTTATGGGCAATGATTAACTATGTTTATATGACAAGTTGTTAATCTTTATTCTCGTGTGGTATTGGTGGAATTATGCAGTTATAGTGTAGTTATGAAAACTATCGCGAATTAGGGGAGCTAATATAGCAAGTACGAATCTTAATTTTCGAAAAGATTATATCCTTTTTTGTCGAGATGAAGATTGGTATATGGATGCGTACGTTTACTTTAAACTTACAACTATACGCACTCGATTCGTTTTTGTTTGTTTTGGAGTCTTTTGATTTTGACATATACCTCTATAAATTAATACTCTATAATTTAATAAATTTTGTTGGTTTCAACTCAGACTAGTATAAAAATTAAATTTTTTTAATAAAATAATAATTTTATAAAAATCACCATGTAATATATGGTTCCAACAAATAGAATAAATTAATACTGATTAACAATATAAATTTAAACATATAATTATATATATATATATATGTGTTGATATAATATATGCTTTTTTATTCAAGCTTGTCTCTATAAAATAATTGTTGTGTTGTATTTTCAAACTATGATAATATAAAATACTCTATAATATGTCATACAAAAGCATTTTTAAAAAAATTTCAGTATCTTGATATGTATAATTTTCATTTTGATAGTTTTATAAACTATTAAAATATGGTAATTGATATTATTATCCATAAATTTCAATTTCAATTTAAGTATGTCATATGTATAAGTAAATTTGTCTATAGTATTTATAATTTATTGTCAATAATATTTTCTAACAGTTACAAATTCAATTTCAAAACCGGAAAATTTATAAGATCCGAAAGCCTAAACTTATTTGAAGAAATTGTCTTAATTTCTATTTTTTAAGAATTTAAACAATTAAATATATATCTATATTAGAAAATAATAAATGTTAATTTATACATAAATTAATATCACTTCAAATTATCAAGTGTCATGGTCCAAACATTATTAATTTATAGAGATTTTAGTATTTTACTGTACACTAATTAGTTATACTAAAAAAAAAGAATTTTATACTAAAATACACTAAATTGTTAATAAAGTAATAGCATACAGTATACACTACAACTCTGTTCTCACTTTAAATGGGCCGAGATATTAGGCCCACGTTTTCCAGTTAAGGCCTAATGTGAGATATATATCAGAACAAGTTCGTCGTTTCCTCCTCTTAGGTTTGTCGCCGGCGACTAACCCGACGGGGAGATGGCACTGTCTCAGTCGATTTCATTCCCGGCTTTACACAAACACCAATTCATCGGAACATCTCAAAATCGGAGAATATTCTTTCTACCAACGACGGAAACTCCCAGATATCGTTTGGTTTCTTCATTTCATACGGCGCGAAGCAAACCCTGTTCTCCTCTACGAACCATCAGCTGCGTCACCGGAGCTAATTCGGACGATGGAATTAGAGAAGCATCTTCTACCTCTACTTCGATTTTCGTCAAGGGTATGTCTGATTTGATTCTCCCATTTTTGATTTGTGAGCCTATATAGTCCTAGGGTTTAATACGAAAATAATGTACAGGGCTTCCAGATTCAGTTAGCGAAGGTCGTTTAAAGAGAGTATTCTCGGAGTTTGGACATGTTAGCAACGGTGAGTCCCTCTTTGTCTCTGTTTCTTATGTATGTTTTATGTTTTCAGCTTCGGATATGTATGATTTGAGTTAGGGGGAGGTTTATTAAGTCGGTCATTTTTGATTGAATTGTAACTGTGGTTTTCTTGGTGTTCTTGTAAAACATATGTTAGGGTTGATTAGAGTAAAGCATTAAGAGGATCAATCATTAGGTTAGTTTTGGTGTTCTTGTAAAACATATGTTAGGGTTGATTAGAGTAAAACATTTAGAGGATCAACCAGTGAAATCTTGTTATTGTTTACCGTGTGACACTATATATTTTTTTTTTGTGGCAGTGAAAATCATCGTAAATGAAAGGACTCGGCAGTCTTTAGGATATGGATATGTTTGGTTCAACAGAAAAGAGGATGCACAGTTGGCTGTGGAAGCTATGAACGGAAAGGTAATATATAAAAAAGCTTCTTTGAAATTCAATTTATTCTCTGTAGTTTGAATTTCAAGCTTTGGTGGCTCTTCAAGATCTTTTGACAAAAGCTTGTTAGCTTGATCCCGAGACTCAAAAGCTCTCGAAGGTGTCCACCAAAACTCACCCGAGAGACGAGAGTAGCCTCGTGTTCTTGATTCCGGATTGGTTTTGATACTTTTTTTTTTTTTTTTGGGATTAGTTCTTTGATGGCAGGTTCATTCTTGTTAAATTTGGTCAGCCTGGATTGTCCGGTCGCCGGAAACCACATTCCGATTTCCTTTTTGTCAATAAACGATCTTAACAATTGCAGTTTATGATGGAAATGTAATATATATCGTAGGTCTCGTAATTATCAACTTATCAAGTATCAATCACATTGAATTCAAAGTTCTCACTTGTGCCATTTGTATCATTGTATGGCTTTTCTTTTTTCTTCTTCTTCTTCTATACAGAAATTTCATTTAAAGGAAACAAACAAAAGACATTAAATATTCTACAAAGGAAACAAACAAAATACATTAAACCGCTGATAAAGAAGACTTTGTGAGTTATGACCTCGACTGTCTTTATTATGAACATCTAAACAATTCATCCGTGACTAGTAGTAATAATAAGACTCAAATTTGACAAATTCCAAAAACCACTGATCTAAACAAGCATCTACATTTTAACATAATTTTTTTTGGAATTTCGTAGAGAAACATAACAACAGATTCGTTTGTAAAAAGAATTCGTACTACATTTTCTCTATCGGTCGACCTGTGTCGGCAAAAACTTTATTCTCGTTTTATCATTTAAAATAGTTTTCCAGTATGTTGTTTCTCTCTATCTAATTTTTGTATAATTTGCTTCTCTCGTGGCTTATTTTTTTTTCTAATATTTATTTATTAGTATTTTACAAAGAATTCTCAAAAATACTTTTTTTGTCCCACAAATGTTTTGTAAATTTGAAAAAAAAAAATATATTTAAATTCAATAATCATTATTTTTAAAAGCTTCCAAACATCAGGACTAAAATTTATGGTCCCAAACCCCAAACCTATACATACACAAAAACATTTTATGTAAATAAAAAAACCGGCCATCGTCGTCGTCGTCCTCCTAACATGCTCCATCTCCTCCTCGTTTCCTCCTCCTCCGCCACCACCATGCCACCTTCCTCCTCCGCCTCATCTAGATCCGCCGCTAAACACAGCTCCTCCTCCTCCTCCTCTTCTCTCAACCTCTGCAAACATTCACCGTCGGCGACTCTCGACCTCTTAATCCTAATCCTCGTCCTCTTCTCCGGCACATTCCTCCTCTCCTCTTACTTGTCTTACATAATCCACTCCTTATCTCTCCTCTCCTCTCATTTCCCTTCAATCGCTCTCTCTTTCTCCTCTCTCCTCCCTCCTCTCATCTTCTTCTCCTCCGATCATCGTCACGATTCCGACGACGAAGACGATCATCATCTCTCCGGAATAGCCACTCATCCGGCTTCGTTCTTCTTCGCGTTCGCTGTCTTCTTCGCGGCGTCGATTGCGTTTCTAGACCTGTGTTGCGGATCAAGATCGAGGAAATGCCGTAACCCTAAGTGTAAAGGGTTGAAGAAAGCTATGGAGTTTGATTTGCAGTTACAGACAGAGGAATGTGTTAAGTCCGGTTCGGTTAAGGAGATTGATCGGTTGCCTTGGAAAGGAGGTAGTGAGAGCAATCCTGATTACGAGTGTTTGAGAGCTGAGCTTAGGAAGATGGCTCCTCTTAATGGTAGAGCTGTTTTGATTTTTCGATCAAAGTGTGGTTGCTCTGTTGCTAAGCTTGAAGGTTGGGGACCTAAGCGAGCTCGGCGTCTTAAAAAGTATGTGCCTTTCTAACTCATAAGTTGTTGTTCTTTTGTATAAACTTAAGTCTTGAATTGGTTTGTGAATTTGGGCTACATTGGTTAGTTGGTACTGGGTGGCTAGTGAATTTATAGGTTTATGCAATTCCTGTTAGTTCTGTTCCTGCAAAGGTTTTGGTGCCATTGATCAGTTCGAGACCAGTTATATTTATAGGTTTATGTAATCCTCATTGGCTACGGATTTTAGAACAAACCCTTAAGGCTTTGATACTCCTTGGTATGGTGCTTATTCCAGTTGTTATGGTGAACGGAATTGTCAATATATGGATAGATGAGTAGTTTTGTGGTTATGCTCTTTCAAAGATATGCTGTGATCTTTTTAGCAGATTGAATCTTCTTTTTTTGAGAGATAAAATAGAAGAAACAAGTGAACATGACTCTCTAGTTGTTTGACGTAGTGTTTGTCTGGTATGAAAGAGTTAGCGCACATGCAGCCATAATCATGGAACATGTGCTCTGTGAATCATGTACGAGATGTGATTTGAAATCTCCCCAATTTCACTTTTAAGTAGTTGTGTAAAAGTTCATCATCTTCAGTTTGAAAAACTAATGTAGCTAAACTGTAACGAGATGCTAAAAAAATTCAAGCTATATGATCAGTTTTAGAGCATGAAGTAATGGGTGAGTCAAAATTGCGAATAAAGCGGGAAATGTTAATTCTAAATTTGCCATGAACATGTCCCTTGTCTGTTGAGAAGTGGTTCCACTAGCTAGGCAGCTTACATTTACAATATGGATAGCTTCTGTCTAGCTTTTTGCCTACCATAGAGGAAACACTCCATTTGTTTTTGTAATCATCTGTCTAGCTCTTTGCTTTCCTGTTTTCTTGGTGATTCCTGAATTCATCATAATAGCTCCTAGTGATTCTTGATTATAGACAAAAGCATTTAATTAAGGATTCCATTTTGGTTTTCAGTCTTCCGCTGTGTCTCTTACTTTGTTTGCACGTATTCTTTGCAGATCGCCGGCAAAATTAGCTGTAAAGGGATGTGTAGACAATCACTGATCCGGAACCTCTCCAGTTTTATACTTACAGATTGTCACATTAAAAATTAGGAGGCAAATATAAATTATTTCCCCATTTCCTATAGAGAAATCCATGAAACTAAAACATGTCTTATTGATCTTGAACACTTCCTCTGTGGAACTTTATACTCAGAAAATTCCAATGCCACAATGATCAAATCAAATGTATTTTTCGTTGTATTTATAGTCTTTTATATTCACATAATAAAATATATATATATTCTTTTGTTCCTGATCAAACCACAAGCTATATAAACTCTGTGAGCTTTGACGAGAGAGCTTTTTAATATGAAAACTGGAACTTTAAAGGTTTAGTTTTGTTGCTCTCATGGTCTCTTATGTTCGAATCGATTCAAATTCTCAGGTCTCATCGATGTTGGGTCTTGTCTCCTCAGCAGGCGAGATGTTTCTCTGCTCCGAGTCTGACCCAGTTCGATTTCTCCGGAGAGAGTCCCAATAGTGAACGGGCACTCGTCTCGGCTCTTGGATCATGCGCTTCCAGTAACGACATCTCTTCTGGCCGACAAATCCATGGCCGTGTCTTGAAATCAGGACTTGATTCCAATGGATTCATCTGCAATAGCGTTCTTAACATGTACGCTAAATGCCGTCTCTTGGTTGATGCGGAATCTGTTTTCCGAACTCACGCGAAGCTTGATTCTGCTTCGTTTAATATTATGGTTGATGGGTATGTTAGGTCTCGTCGACTTGTGGACGCGCTTAAGTTGTTCGACGTAATGCCTGAGAGAATCTGTGTCTCGTATACTACTTTGATAAAGGGTTACGCTCAAAACGATCGGTGGAGTGAAGCTATGGAGCTTTTCAGAGAGATGAGACATTTGGGTATTATGCTAAATGAAGTGACTTTGGCCACTGTTATATCTGCTTGTTCACATTTGGGTGGGATTTGGGATTGTAGGATGTTGCAGAGTTTAGCTATGAAGCTGAAGCTTGTGGATGGGGTCTTTGTCTCGACGAATTTGCTGCTTATGTATTGTGTTTGCTCATGTTTGAAGGATGCACGGAAGCTGTTTGATGAAATGCCTGAGAGGAATTTAGTAACCCGGAACGTGATGTTAAATGGGTACTCGAAAGCTGGACTGATCGAACAGGCTAAGGAGTTGTTTGATCAGATTACTGAGAAAGATATTGTCTCGTGGGGAACTATGATTGATGGGTGTCTCCGAAAGAATCAGCTTGATGAAGCTCTTGTTTTCTACAACGAGATGCTGCGCTGTGGAATGAAGCCTAGTGAAGTTATGATGGTGGACCTTCTCTCTGCTTCGGCTAGATCATCGGTCAGTTCCATTGGTTCGCAACTTCATGGTAACATCGTGAAAACGGGTTTTGATAGTTATGATTTTATACAAGCAACGATCATACATTTCTACGCTGTCTCTAATGACATGAAACTCGCTCTTCAGCAGTTTGAAGCGAGCGTTAAGGATCACATTGCTTCGAGAAACGCTTTGATTGCAGGATTTGTGAAGAATGGAATGGTTGAGCAGGCAAGAGAAGTATTTAATCAGACTCGTGATAAAGACATCTTTTCATGGAATGCTATGGTATCGGGTTACGCGCAGAGTCTTTCGCCTCAGTTAGCTCTTCATCTCTTTAGCGAAATGATCAATAGTAGCCAAGTGAAACCAGATGCAATCACAATGGTGAGTGTTTTCTCTGCTATTTCATCTCTAGGTGCATTGGAAGAAGGGATAAGAGCACACGAGTATCTAAGCCGTAGCTCAATTCCTCCCGACAACAATCTAACCGCTGCTATCATCGACATGTACGCTAAATGCGGTAGCATCGAAACGGCTCTAAACGTTTTCCGCCAAACAAAGAACATTTCTTCGTCAGTCTCTCCCTGGAACGCAATCATTTGCGGGTCTGCGACACATGGTCATGCAAAGCTAGCTCTTGATTTCTACTCTGACCTCCAATCTCTCCCAATCAAACCGAACAGCATCACATTTGTTGGTGTCTTGAGCGCATGCTGCCATGCAGGCCAAGTGGAGTTAGGCAAAACGTATTTCGAAAGCATGAAGAGGGATCACGGGATCGAGCCAGACATAAAGCATTACGGATGTATGGTTGATTTATTGGGAAAAGCTGGGAGATTAGAGGAAGCAAAAGAAATGATCAAGAAGATGCCTGTAAAGGCGGATGTGATGATCTGGGGGATGTTATTATCGGCTTCACGGACTCACGGGAACGTCGAGATCGCCGAGCTTGCGGCTACTGAGCTAGCGGCGATGGATCCATCTCACGGAGGATGCAAAGTTATGCTTTCGAACGTTTATGCAGACGCAGGGAGATGGGATGATGTAGCTTCGGTCAGAGAAGAGATGCGGACGAAAGATGTTGAGTGGTCACGTGCCTTCAGTGGTGTTGTGTGAATTGTTCCGGCCTAGTAGAGTTCTAACAAAGCTGAGTTGGTTATTTATGTTTCAAACGAAAGTGCTTTGTATTTTAAAAGCTGTTTGACCATTCCTGAAAAGATCTCCACTTTGGTAATTTTGTTTAGACTTCCAATGGGTCTTCTCCATCAAATATTCGAGGGTATTATGAACAAAAGGAATAGGGTTTAAGTTACAATCTTTTCATTCTCTTATTTTTTTCAACACTCTTCTCAATCTCATGATGGATATTTGTCAGTTATCATTAGGCCTGCGATAATTACATGAACCGAGAATTCCGAACCGAACCGAACCGAAATTCTCGGTTTTCAGGTTGGCTTCAGTGAAGAGAGCTGAACCGATCGGCAGCTTCATAAATTAAGTTCGGTTCGGTTCGGTTCATCATATCCGAACGGTTAACCGAAAGATATGAATCACTTCACCATCTTTCTCAGCCGACATCGTCGTCTTCACCATCATCATTCTCATGATCTGTTTTCCACGATTGTGGTCGAGCCGCCGACATCTCTGCATTTTTAACCTAGTTTTAATATGTACAGAAAAAAGAAAATACATATATGTGTATGTATATAATATAAAAACCTTAAAAAGGAGAAAAAGCCCAAGGAAAGTGGCCCATTTAATTTCTACTGATTTAATTAGGAGAAAAAACAATATTTGGGCTACATGAAACAAATGCCCAGTTTATTTCAAACCCATTTAGAATACAAACGCTAAAAGCACATAAAGTATCCCATTCTCTTTGCTTTTCTATTCGGCCCCCCTCTTCTTCATTCCTACTCCTCTTATCTGTTCCTTTTCTAAGTTTTCTTCTTTTTTTCTCATATCTTCTCTTTAGATTATAATTCTTCTTCTACTTGATTATTCTATGTTCCGCAGAGCAGAATGGCTCACGAATCGTGACTTTATCTGCTTATTTTTCATGGCCATGGAATACAACGATTTTCACTATCGAAAAAAAAAACGATTTTCATCAAAACTCAAAGATTTTCGGTTAGTTTCGGTTAAACCGAAATTAACTGAAACCGAACCGACTCGAACCGTAATCTTGTTCGGTTATTTTTGGTAAAGTTTTCAATTTCTGATTAAACCGAAAAACCGAACCGAATTGATCCGAACAAACCAAAGTCGCAGGCCTAGTTATCATATAAGTTTTCTTCAATATATTTCTTATCTCCAATGTAATTAAAAAAAACGAAAACAAAATTTTCAATTCAATTTATCAACAAAATATTATTATTATTATTTTTTTTTTAAAGAGATTTTGAGAGTATAATAACAGCTATATTGTATATTCAGGTATTTAATGAAGGTGTCTATTTTTCTTATTTTAGTTTGATTCCGCAATATTTAAGAAGTTCATAAGCAAATTATTTTGATATTTAAATTTCCAAGTACCTCAATTTCATTAATTAATTAACAAAAAAATCTTCAACCATCATTTATATCGTCAATCGAAAACAGAGGAACATTAACTCTTTTTTATTTGGTATGTTAACTTAAAAAAAAAAAAGAGAATTTTACTAGTTCTACCACTTTCAGAACTCATTCTTTTGGAATGTACCACGTTACAAAACCCTTTCAAGAACTACCACACTTCTCTTTAAAAATGACTATTATAACCCTTCCTTTTGTTTCCTTTGTAGAATCATAGAAAAATGTTTTTTTTTTTGTTTTTTTTATAAAGAACAATTCTGACGAATTTTTTTTTGTTTTTTCACTTTTTTTTTTCTATATTTCTTTACCTTTTTTTATTACAACTACATTAATTTTTTTTTGGAGATTCGGACAAGTTTACATTATATATAATTGTAGCAAAAAATAAATTTAGTCCATGAATAAAAAATACACAATGTTGAAATTTTTGATAGACAACATTGAAATTTTAGATGGACAACTTTGATACTTTTACAAATTAAACAAGTTATATGAGTTATCCCAAGTAAATAAATTGTTGTGAATAATTACTGTAAAGTTATTTATTATTTTCTTAATTTTAACAGAAAATAAATCTTGTCCAAGAATATAGAAATGTACAACAATGAAATAAATTTTGGTGGACAACATTGAAATTTTCGGTGGACAACTTTAATACTTTTACATATGAAACAAGTTATATGAACTTTTTACAAATTGTATTGATGAAACAAGTCATATGGACTCTTTACAAATTGTATTGACGGACAAAAAATTTGAAACAAAAAAACTTATTAAATGTGCTACCAAAATTTGTTATGTAGTTATTTGTTTTTTGTATTTGGTTATTCTTTCTAATATAGATTCCTTTTGCTTATACACGTGATATTTACAGTCCATTACATGTATGTCAATTTGGTCATTTTCTTTTCCTGCTGTGGTATATTGAAAAATGTATTTTCATTTGTGGTAGAATTAGAAAGTTTGAAAACAAATGTGTTGTTTTAAAAAACGATGGTTAATTGAAACAGATGATAATTTATTTAAATTATGGTTCACATATGTGTCATAAAAAACGTGTCATACATGATACAACACCCCAAAAAAAAACACACTGTAACCATATGAGTGTAATAACTGATTAGTCAAAGACGATCATATCATATTGTCATGTGAGATTAATTATATTTCTGGAAAGGCCACGTGGAGCAGCTTGTGTTATTGAGCAAGAGTGACTCACCAAAAGCCAGAGACGATCTGCTAAGGTCGAACTCGAGCATATAATCTTGAAGCTGATGGGTCCCAACCACCATCAAATCCTTCGGATTCTTTCCGCCGTCAAGGAACGCCAAACATCACCGTCTCCGTCACTTTTACCACCGTATTCGCACCGTAAAAACTCCACTTCGACTCCTCTATCACACCTGGCACCCCAATCTCTATCACCGGCACATTAAACCCCGTCCTCGTGTTCTTTCCTGCAGTGCGTGCGTCGAAGCAGTCTTTAAACGGTGCAATAGCTTGAGCCTTAGATATTCCCATTGTCTGTGAAAAAGTTAAACCCCTAATACAAACATATATTATTTAGTTTTCCTCTAAATCAAAACATAAAGAATCCCCTTTGTTATTTAAAGTAACACATGTATGTAAACGTTTTTCATGTTTACATGCATGTTTTTCTCATCTTAACATCTTTGAAGAAGAAAATAAAAACCTCGAAGATCAAAAGTCAAAACATGAGATTTTATGCAAGACTTAGCTTTATAATTTCTACACACTAATATTATATATATATATATATATATATATGAATAAATAGAAGTTGTATTATGCAAATGTCATAACAATTTAATGACATGAAAATAAATGGAAAAAGATGAGTGGGTGCAGTGTATCTTAATTAGTAGGCTAGTTTAAGTAACATTTAGCATTGATTGGTATGTATTCTATGCAAAAGGAACTCTCCTCAAGTGTTGTTGGCCTTAGTAAGCGGCACTCATTCACGTGGTGGGGTATTATAATCGCAGGTTAATAAGTCAAATTATTTTTCTTTTCAAATTTACGATGTTGAATTCTTTTTTTTATGCCTGTGCTGTGTATCAAAATTTGGTATATATGAAATGAAACTTCCTTCACGCTCACTTTGTAGTTCACACCTTTTTTATTTCATCACTTCATCTTATGGGCATCTTCATCAATGGATGTAAACAAAAGTTGCTTAAAATATATTTTATTATTAATTTTCAAAAAATTTAGTTTAAGAAATTTTAGAATTACACAATCAAAACCCATAATACATAATCAAAAGAAAATAAAGTATATAAACTTCATCAAAATATCTAAGAAAGCAGTAACCTCACGACCTTGTTAAATAATCCATTTCCTCCACTACTCTCATTTACCCTCTACCTCTTCTATAAACTCTTACGTTTTGATATCATCTCATAAAAATCAGAAGCTGTAATAATGGGAACTCATCGAATTATCACTGGTCTCTTCGCCCTTTGTTGTTTTTGCCTACCTCATCTCTTTGAAGCTAAACCATTTGGAGTGTACCAACAACAAGTGTTCGTGGATCAATTGGGCCATGGAAATTTCACGACCATACAAAAAGCTATTGATTCGGTCCCAGAAAACAATAGATATTGGTTCTTCATCAACGTTAACGCCGGCCTTTACAGGTCAATTTTTAATTGAAGTTACATCTATGTCTTGTAGGGAATTAGTTGCATATGTGAAAGTGCTTAGTAATATATATTTTTCTCTATGTCATGTAAAATAAAAGAGAGAAAATAAAGATACCGTATGGAAAACCGTTCATAGTAATTATCGGAGCTGGGAAAAAGATAACGAGGGTTGAATGGGACGACCATGACTCGCTTGAACAAAGCCCTACCTTTGCTACTGACGCCAATAACACCGTCGTTAAAAGCATCACTTTCGTCGTACGGTGATTTTTATTTTATTTTGGCATTTTCTATCTGATGATTCCTTCTTTTTATTAGTTATATAACTGGTTTCTTTGTTTATATTTTTTTTATAAGAATACCTACAACTTCCCAAGCAAAGGGAAAATAAACAATAACCCTAGAGTTGCGGCCGTGGCAGGGTTTATCGGCGGCGATAAGTCGGCTTTTTACTCGGTAGGGTTTGCTGGAATTCAAGACACCTTGTGGGACTCGGGTGGCCGACACTACTTCCACCGATGCACCATCCAAGGCGCGGTTGATTTCATCTTTGGTAGCGGCCAATCTATCTACCAGGTGAACCGTTACATTCTTCACAAAATGATGATATTGGTTTTATGAATTATAATAACATCGTACTAATACCAATTATCTAAATTAATTCTTAAACTTTTGAAGATTTTCCTTTAAAATGCTAAGAATTTTATTAACAGTAGAGAGGTCCGCATATGGTTGTGATGTTCAATCTATGGTCGGAATGGAAGCAAAGATATATACAAATATTATTATTGAAAAAAAAAATCTATGGAAAGCAAAAATATACATATATTTCTATTGAGAGTAAAGATATGATCAAAACTAATAAAATATAATCCAAACTAAGAATGTTGTAGATTTGATTTTGGTTTGGTAACCATTTTTCAAAAACGCCTAAAAACTAAATAACCCAAACCAAAACCTGATTTCCGTAACAGCCCTTCGGTTTTTCACATTGTAGAATTCAAATCCTATTTTATCCTGGTCTGATTTTAATCAAATGGTTTGTGTTTGGTGGGTTGTAGAGCTGTGTGATACAAGTGCTAGCTGGGCATGTACTAGAGGGACCAGGTTACATAACGTCTCAAGGACGGAACAATTCCGAGGACACGAATGGATTCGTATTCATCAACTGCCTCGTTTTTGGAACCGGCACGGCCTTCTTGGGCAGACCCTGGCGGGCTTACTCTCGAGTGTTATATTACAACTCGAACCTGACGGATGTGGTTGTTCCTGAAGGATGGAACTCATCGAACTACTGGAAGCACGAAAACCAGCTAACCTTTGCAGAATATGGATGCTTCGGAAGTGGATCAAATACAGAAAGACGTGTGAAGTGGGTTAAGAAGCTGAGTGAATCTGCCGTCCAAAGTTTCGCTGATCTGAGCTTCATTAATCGTGATGGATGGATTAAAGATTTACCCATAGCCGTGCCTTAGTTATAAGTTTTGAAACATTCGCCTACAGCCTCTTTTTTCCTAGAAACAAAAGTGTCAATTTAAAAATAATACTATTGTAAGTTTACCCCATACTATGTATGTAAACGTGATAATCCAGTACAATTCTAATTTACTTTTAAATAAAACTACTCACACAAACTAAACTTAAGATTTGAAATTAAAAATGAGGTTAAGTAATATGGACTTCTCATTTTATTGTTCATTGAATTGTTTTAGATGTTGTATACTTGCTAAAATGATATTCACGGTCATCCTAAATTCTATATTTTTATTCACTTTTGAGAAAACATGCATATAGCATATATTAGATTTTAATTTGATTTTTACAACTCATCTGTTGTATTATAAATTTATTTTATATGAATTAAAATAAAATGATCTAATACATTATTTATAAGCTCGCCTCCGGCTTTCATTATTGTTGGCACGGCTCTGGATTTACCCATCCCTGCTTGATCTCTCCTTTGCTTCCTAGATTTTTTTTTTCTTAGAAATTCTTACTGATCGATCATCCCTTTTTTAAAATATATGGTTACATTAGCAAAAAAATTGTACAATTGCTTTACCAAACCAATTTCTAGAAATTCTAGACGCGGATACGAAACAAAACATATTATTTTTACTTGTACTGTTGAGTCTTTCTTTTTATAATTCATAATGGTTAGTAGTTGAAACGAGAAAATGATGAGAAGTGAAGTGAGAAAACCAATGAATAGTATCATTTGGTTAAGAAGTGAGTTTAAGCGCTTAATGTTCCGAATTTAGGCGTCTTAATTAGGTATCACTCAGAGATCACTCACTACAAATTTTAGATGTCAACACTCAACACAAAGCAAACATATTAGAGCATGTGTCAAAATATAATTTAACATCATGAAAATTCAATGTGTTAGAGTTGAGTTATCAATTTTTTAAAATATTCAAACGATTGCGATTTTATTTTTATACTTATTTTTGTTTCTATTTGACTTTTTCAAACAAAGCTGTTTCTATATCGTTAATTGTTGTTTTTTATTGGGTTATAGTTGTTGTTGATTTAATTTTTACTAATATTTTTTTTATTGAACGTACACAATGTTTTTTAGCTATATATAATAGATGCCTAAAGCTCATTGTGATGCAGCGATCTTCACATTGTCGATACTTTCTCCATCTTTGTCGATACTTTCTCCATCTTTGTCTTACGTCTTGTAGTGTATATGGGGCCATATGTTAATGGGCTTTAAAACTATAATACGTCGACGTCGTGATAAATTAGATTAGGGCTTTGTTTTTACCTTTCTTATTTAAGGTGTCGTGAGACTCTTGTAAAGGGGACAATTGATTAGTGAAAAAACAAGTATTACGAGACGCGAGCTTTGTGTACACAAAGCTTAGAGAGGAGGGCTCTCAACCCTAAGAGCTTGTATTCAAGCCTTGCAAGGAGGACTTGCAAAACCATGTCGCTCCTGATCTCGACCCTATCCTTATTGTTTCTTCGTCAAGTTTCGACGTTCTAAGTAAGATCCATTCGTGAATCTAAGTTTTTCCGGAGATTTTGCGTTCTCGTCCATTATTAAACTTCCACTCTCTATCAGTTGGTATCAGAGCCAGGTTCCTGATGGTTTGATTTCCTTACAATGGATTTTAAATTGGATATTCCCAAGCTCCATGAAAGATTTTCTAGTGATTTATTACTAGATTGGCTTGTGGATGTTGAAGAGATTTTTGAGTTTCAAAATGTTGGCAATGATCGATTTGTTTCGCTTGTGGTTAAATTTTTTTGAGGACAAGCCGCATCATGGTCGAAGCAAGTAAAGATAACATGCAAGCGAGATCACAAAAATCCTATTAAATCTTGGGATAAACTTAAGTAGAAGCTATGCACACACTTTTTACCTCGTCATTATGATAGTTTGGTCCATAGCCCTTTGCAAAAGTTAAAACGACAAAGGCGTTTTTCGGTGGATCACAAAGAAAATTGGCACATTCAAGAGAATTATATGGTATCTAAACCCATATATGATTTCTACGATGATGCTGACAATGATTTGTCTCTGCCTATGGTGTATGATGCATATCTAGAACTCGATGTCAGAGATGAAGAAGACGGTGCTATTGTCAACGACGATGATTTCGTTATTGACGTGAACGATGACGACCAGACCTTGCCAATTGAAAGCAGTGATCTGAATCTTTTTGTAGCTGATGATGAAGATTGTGAGTCACGTGATTGTGAGCCACCGACCTTTGGCCACCAACTCCGACCACTAACTCCGGCGGCCACCACCTCCGACCACCAACTCTCGCCACTAACTCCGGCGGCCACCATTTCCGGCCACCCTTAACCACCACCTCCACCAAACCATCAACACCCTTACTGGTAATTTTTACTACCCCTTACGTTAGATATTTAATTTTTTGAATTAATCTGCTATATTCTTAAATACATTTTCTATTTTGCATACCACACTAATTCATCCTTTATTTATTCTTGGTTACGTTTTTTAGTGAAATTATCCAGATTTACCCCGTATTCACAAATCACAACAATAACGATATGAGGAGCTAAAGCTTAGTAAGTTCAGTCCTCCTATGAAAACGTAATCGACAAACCATAAGAATGATAGTATATGAGAGCATCTGCCTTGGAGAACATTTTTAGGTGTTTTTAGAGTAAAAATATTATGAAAATATTGTAAGATTATTAGTTTAGATCTTTTGTTAAAAAGTTGGTTATTGGGAGAACATGTTTAAGATCATAAGATTTAATAATATAATAATCTTAAACATATAACAATTTAAAAAACTTTTAAAATAATATTTAAATTGTAAACTTAAAAAACTTATACTAAAATTCAAAATACAATACCAAATTTTTATGAAACAAAAAAACATTAAAGATATAAATAAAAAAAACAAACAAAACTTCCTCCAAACAAATAAATATTTTCTCCTTTGCAAAAAATTATATCCATTCACGAGTTGCCACATCACCCAAAAATTGGCCCAAAATCAGTTTTACATCGAGAACCAACAACATGTTATTCACCCACTATTTTCTATATTTTTTATTTTAAAAAGGCTTAGAACACCTAAGCCCTAATGGAGATGGCCTGATATCCTACATTTATGTACTTAAAAAAAAATAGGCGTGGTTATGTGGTGTAATTGAGATATTAATTTATCAACTAGGCATTGCTGTTCTCACGAAGTTTTGCAAGTTGTTGAATTTAATTCGGAACGTCGCTATTGCTGTCTTCGAAGAAACCATTATTGTTTTCGTTCTTAGATGTTGTGGGAGATGATATGGTTAATACTTGCTAAAAATGGAAGCGACGACCTATTTATAGTAATTTCTTTCACGTGATCTGTTTTTTTTTTCTCTAATTTACAAAGATGTTTAAATCTCTCTCTTATTTTTTTTTTTAATTTCTTTTATTACGTGATATTTAAGAAGGTGATAAAGCAAATGTTTTTGACATCTGAATTTCCAAGTACTTCAATTTCATTAAT
This sequence comes from Camelina sativa, assembly GCF_000633955.1. Lineage (NCBI taxonomy): Eukaryota > Viridiplantae > Streptophyta > Magnoliopsida > Brassicales > Brassicaceae > Camelina > Camelina sativa. The sequence continues at coordinate 4,993,225 of NC_025692.1, read as the reverse complement.
TAATTAATAAAAAATCTTCAACCATCATTTATATTGTATATAAAAAAAAAGAGGATTTTTTTTTTTGGTCAATATCAATGTTTAGTGAGAAACGTTAAACTAAAATGTATACTAATAAAAAGTAAGAATGATAAGTTTCTAAGGTTATCTCCAGTGGGGTTTTAATAGAGATTGTAATAGTAAAAAAGAAAAAAAATAAATTAGTTAAATCAAAAAAGTATAAGAAAGTCTCTAAATTAGTATACTCGTTTATGGAATAAGAGCTCCGTGTCATGTTTGCGTTGGCCAAACAAGAATTAGAAGTAGAAATTTTTTTTGACGGACGAAGGAATATTTTTCTCCTTTCCTCTCTCTCGATCGAATTCCAGAATTGTCAAATGAATGAGAAGAAATCAAACGCCATAGAATCAGAGAAGATTGGGGTCGTCGGAGATCTGAAGCGGAGGAGATTAAATCTGGAGAGGCCAATCAGAGGATATTGAATCGACTCTATGATTGATTGGTTTGATATTTGAGTTTGGAGTCGATTCATTCGGCTGAGATTGAAGCAATTGAAATCGGATGATAAGTTTCTCTGTTTAGTAGTATGAATTCGCGATTAGTTAAACGGATTAGGATTGTTTGGATTTTGTTCGCAAATTAGGGTTTAGGGTTGGTTGTTAGAAATGGGTTCTTGCTTGCCTCGCCTCTGTTCCGATATGATGCAGCTTTGGTTCAGTTTGTGTTATTGTTCGATTACTATGAAGCAACAAAGCTATAAGTTTGTCTCGACTGAAGTTTACTTTGTTGCAGGTTGTTCATGATCATAAGCTAGTGAAGTTGTGATCGCTGGAGGAGGAGTATCTGAGCTACTCTTTCTAAACCAGGTCTGAAAGAGGAAGCAAAGATGACCAAACCTTAGAAGGCCTCTTCCTATACAATTAAACTTGGTAAGTCTCTCTCTCTCTCTCTCTCTATCTATCTTCTCATTTGGTAACTTACTTGAAAACCCATAACAATGAAATGTTGACTCTTTGTCAATTCCCATGGTGATTTTCAGTGTTGGTTTCACTTGCAGATCAAATTTAGAGGTTGTAGTCTTCAGTACCACCACCGGTTGTGGAAGGTGAACTCTTTTGCTGTT
>NC_025692.1:4989390-4991125 GCF_000633955.1 Camelina sativa | reverse complement strand
CAGTGTTGGTTTCACTTGCAGATCAAATTTAGAGGTTGTAGTCTTCAGTACCACCACCGGTTGTGGAAGGTGAACTCTTTTGCTGTTGCTGCTGCAATTGAGACAATTGATGACTCAGATGGTTTTATCAAAGACGATGATCTTCAAGACAAGGTTCCTGTTCGAACAAGTAAGCTTAAGTTCATTGTACTTAGTCATAATGTTAGGACTATACTCTATTTCGACAATCTTGTTGATATGTCAAACATTTTGGGTAGATACTAATTAGTTCTTGACCTATTGCTACTCTGTTATGTGAAATCAATCAGTCTTGATAATTCCACCTTTTTGTTTGGAGTTATTCTTAAACTATTTCGATTTGTTTCTTATCTTTTTGTTTGATCTGATTGATTTGGCAAATGAAGGGGATTGTGAGTGGAAGCAACTGAATTCGAAAGACCTTAGGATAAGCAGTTCAATGATTGAAATACCCACTAGAAAAGTGCTTAATGGACTTAAGAGCCGAGGTTGATGATTGATAGTTTCAAAGTCCTTAGATTTCTCCTAAGTATTCAAAAACTTTATTCAACTATGTCTCATATTATTATTGCTTATGTAAATCTCTAGGACATGATGTTTACTTTGTGGGAGGCTGTGTACGAGATCTTATTCTAAAGAGGACACCGAAAGACTTTGCTATACTCACCTCTGCAGAACGTAAAGAGGTTGGTCTGGTCCTGTTTTCTTTTTCTTCTTTTTTCTTTTCTCACAGTTTACATTATCCCAATCTGATTTTAAGTGTGTCTTTTTGGCATCAATGATGTTTAGGTGGTTCGGACATTCCAACAACGAATGAGTAGAAAAGCTTGATTTATCAGGCGTCCAAGTTTAAAAGTTTTCTTTGGTTTGATCTGGTTTTTTATTTGATCAAATTAAAACTTTAAACAATTTCAAAAAAATATTATAATATTTAAAGATTTTAAAAGTTTAAATATTATAAATATTGAAAATTTTTAAAAGGTTCAAATATTATATTTCGAAACCTTTTAAAAGTTTAAAATATTATAAATATTGATGCAAAACATAAATTATCTTATTTATCTACATTTGTGCTTTTTATTTCTTATGAGCTTTAAAACATATTTTTGTGTATGATTTTAGAGATGAGTTGATATTCTTTCATTAATTTTTTATTTTTGGGTATAAAGAAGAAGGATTGACATCGCAAGACCTTAATTTGATGTTTAAGTCAAATTTTGAGGTTTAAAAAAAGAAAGATGGACGACAAACACACATGTTTTATTAGCTATACATAGGTATGACCAGAGTTACGGTTGTCACGGTTAAGGTTTATTAACTATCGGTTATGGTTAGAAATTTTTGTAACCTTAACCAGAATCATTTAACAAACGGTTAAACGGTTACGTTTAAATACGGTTACGGTTCAAGTAGTTACTATTATATACGGTTACAGTTATTTGATAATATGATACGGTTGATATTATTTTATATAATATAATTGATATTATTTATTTATAATTAATATGTTCTTATAGTTTACTTATATTTCTATATATCATATGATTCATATTAAATAAATAATTATTAGTATATTTTATTATGTTTTTAAAATATTATAAACCAAGTAAGGATTTTGGTTTGAGAAGTTTCTAAACGCGTGGATCTAAAACCAAATAAATATATGGATAAAATTGTCAATAATTGGGTGCATGTGTTGACTATGTTGGTAATCATG
>NC_025692.1:4971921-4989018 GCF_000633955.1 Camelina sativa | reverse complement strand
ATCGGTTATGGTTAGAAATTTTTGTAACCTTAACCAGAATCATTTAACAAACGGTTAAACGGTTACGTTTAAATACGGTTACGGTTCAAGTAGTTACTATTATATACGGTTACAGTTATTTGATAATATGATACGGTTGATATTATTTTATATAATATAATTGATATTATTTATTTATAATTAATATGTTCTTATAGTTTACTTATATTTCTATATATCATATGATTCATATTAAATAAATAATTATTAGTATATTTTATTATGTTTTTAAAATATTATAAACCAAGTAAGGATTTTGGTTTGAGAAGTTTCTAAACGCGTGGATCTAAAACCAAATAAATATATGGATAAAATTGTCAATAATTGGGTGCATGTGTTGACTATGTTGGTAATCATGAATTTCACAAATTTTATGAGAAAAGAAATGATTTTGTTCTTGGAGTTTGATGGGTTAACAAGTTGTGTGGTAGTTTAAAAAATGTTTTTCAGTGGAAGAATGTGAAGAAATTGACGAGGAAGAAGAAGAAAAAGAGTATAACGAAGAACTAAACGGTAAAAGTTACGATGACAATTAACACAAAATTTGACAATAAAAATGACAAGAAAGAATATAAAGAATAAGAAAACATTGAATAAAAAACACGAAAACATAGGTGGTAGCGATCAATTAAATATGAAAACGAGTTAAATTCATAATTATAAAATTGTTTTGTTTTTCTGGTGGTCAAAGAAAATGGTTTAGGATATGTGAGGTCATTAGTTTGATTTGACTCGCCTGGATGTCAAGTTAAATTTATGATTTTTTTTATCAGATTTGATTTTATAACACAACTGATTTTTATATTTAAAAAAATTGTGTATATTTTTTTTCCTTAGTACTAATTTTTTTATTTTTTTATGAAATAATATTTTATTACTGTAATCAATCATATATAATTTTTATCAAAATATATCAAATAAATCCACGCGTAATATGGATTCAAAAACCTAGTAACCTTAAAAAGCCGGATACTTAAGAGAAACGGATGATAATTTATTTAAACTTCGGTTCACACATGTCATTAGAAAACATATCATACATGACGATCATATCAGGTCATTTCCATCGGGAGAGTATCTATAAATATATATAAAAAAAAAATAGAGAAAAAGTAGGAGGGAGAAAATAATTATGATTCTCTGTAAGATTTGAGACAAAGGATGTGAAAAAAATTTACATCCATTCTTTTATTAGTGGATTAACTGTATTAAAAAATTAGAATATAATTATATAATTAAAATATTATTTTTTTTGTTTTAAAGACATTTTGGTGGATATCATCGATAACGATGCTCTCATATTGTCATCACTACAGAAAAAAAGTCATCTTACAACATTGAACATTGTTGCAATAAGTCAACTATTTTGTTGCAAACATGATATGACAATAAAATTGAGACAAAAATTCTATTGTTGCTATATCAGTGTTTCAAATTCATATTTGTTACAAAAGTATTGCAAAAATTGCAATTAATTGTCTTCTTACATATATGTCATATTAATGCAATAATACTTTTGTAGTAAATTTGTTGTATAATGTAGCGTATGTTTGCAATTATGATTTGTTACAAATTATTGACATACAAAATATGTCACAAGTGTTGCATTTTTGCAACAATATTGATGCATTAAATTAGTGGTGTAATCACAACATTTTAGTGCAATTATAAATTTTCATAAATGAAATGCTACACAAAATAAAAAACAGTTATTGTTACTAGTTTTGTAGTATTTATTTGTCCTTGTTGTCGCATACATTTTATGACATGATTAAAAACATAATCTTTTGCAGTTATTGCCAATGTAACTCATATTTCATCGCATTATTATGATAATATATAGTCATAATTTCATTGACTACTCGTGAGATTGGTGTTCATTGTGCAACTATAGTTTTAATAACAATATTTTGCTATATTTTTCTTAGGCACATGATTTATTAAATTACAGTTTTTATTTAATATTTTTATATAAATTATATTATAAATTTATAATAATAAACAACAAAAGAAATAACTAAATTTAATAATTTATCAACTTGAAACAGAAAAAAGAACCAACACAAGGCACCATCACACCAAATATCAAATTCCGCTCTTACAAATGTAGGAAGTTGGCTAATGGGCCGGCCTGTTGTGGAAGAAGGTAAGCAGGTAAGCTTTAGAAATATATGCTTATTATCTTTTTCTCAATTAGATAGGCTAATAATTTTGAGACATAAGAAATTTGAATAAAAGGGAGATAAACTGTATAGAGAGGTAAACTATATATATACATAATACAGTAAAACCTCTATAAATTAATACTCTATAAATTAATAATCACTATAAATTAATAAATTTTACTGGTACCAAGTCGGGCCAGTGTAAAAATTAACAATATTCGATAAGATAATAAGATAATAATTTTTTTGAAATCTCAATGTAAAATATGGTCCCAATAATATCATAAATTAATAATCATGTAAATTTATATATATATATATATATACTGATATAATAGTGTATGTTTCTCCTAAAACTTATTTCTATAGAACATTTGTAATGTTGTATTTTCAAACTATAATGATATCTCTAAAATATTTTATAACATGTCATACAAATAATTAAATTTTAAAGTTTTAATTTTTAGATATGCATCATTTACAATTTGATAATTAGACAGATTATTAAAATATGAGAATTAATATTATTATTATTCATAAATTTGAATTTATGTATGTCATGTGTATAAGTCAATTTGTTTATAGTATTTGTAATTTATTGTCAATAATGCTTTATAAATATTACAAGTTCAATTCCTAAACCATAAAATTTATAACATCCGAAAGTTTAATCTTATTTTGCTATAATTGTTCCAATTCATAATTAAAAAAAAAAAAACAATTAAAAATATATCTATAAATTAATATCACTATAAATTAATAAAATGTCTTGGTCCCAACATTATTAATTTATAGAGGTTTTACTGTACATACAACACATATATATATATATATATCTTTCTTTCTTTTTTTGTCAAACAAAACACATATATATCTATAATTTTAAAAGTATGAAACACTTATAAAAGATGGTATGAGAAATAACTATTAGAAAGCTTGAATACTGAGACTTAGAAAGCTTGGATACTGAGACTTAGACGTTTGTGGATGAATGAAAACTTAAACTGATAACCTTAACAGTTTTTAAATAGGCATTAGATTACTTAGGGCTTTCAAAAGATTTCAGTGATATTTAATTCTTTTGCTAAACAAATAAAAGATACGCTTATGGATATTTAGTTTGTTCATATAGTTTTGTTTTGGAAATAATTATTAATTCTGTTTATTTTATAGGAATATTCCATGGATAAAATATTTGTTTAGATTGCAATATCCAATTTACTTGTTAGGTTTTCTCTATGAAGGAAGAAAGAAAAATAAAATAAAATTTTTTTTTTCATTATTAAATGAAAAGATAGCAATAAAAGAGATTTTCACTATTTTCGTCATTTTGTTATTTTGCTTAATGAACCTTACTAGCAGGACCGACAATATACCAATGTGAACATGTTGCGGGTTCCATATATTTTATAAATAATTGAATTTTCCTATATTTTTCATAAGTAAAACTTGGTGAAATCGTTTATAAATGTTTAAAATGACCCTTAACTTATGTTCTAATTAAGCACCAATTGAACCATTTAGGTTAAATCCTTTTTACTTCTTACGTGTGACATACTGACATGCATATATTGGGTATTAATTTAACTAAAATATTGGGTATTAAATTAGCTAAAATAGGTAATTTGTTATAAATATATTATATTATATAGATGCGTATAAACTCTAAACCCTAATATGTATTCTTATATATATGTTGTATCATATAGAATAGATGAATAATACAAGAGAACAATTCCTTAAATCTTTTGTTATAACACGTTATTAACATGCTCTAAATCCAAAAAAAAAAAAAACTAGTAGTGGTCGCCGTACGTTCCAAAATTTCTTTTTCTCCCACGTCCCCTGACCATGTCGGGGGCAAACACAAAATCTCTACCGCCGTAGACCGTAGTGCCGTCTCACCTTTATCGTTCATTCTAGAGATAAGTAACCTCATACTTTATCGTTTAATGCTTAATTAATTATTGTTCGGTGAGATATGTATATTGTTACGAATATGTTTGTACCGGGGATTACACAGCTTAAACAAATAAAGAGTTTGTGGGAAAGAGCGAGCAAGTTCTTTATTAATCGGGGAAAACGTGAGATCGTCACTTAAACAAATCGTATTAGAGCTTGTTAGTCCACAGACGAACTAGTAAGCTTAAAATGACGAACTGAAAACAAGATGAGTTATACGAAAGATAATAGCAGTTTTCGATGCAAAATATTGTTCTGGGGGTATTGTCCGCGGGTCAGGATGATGATCCCAATAAATGCCCTCTCCTTTTATAGGAGACTGTTGACCTAGGAGAGTTTAGGGTTTCCTCTACGAATTCCCGAGATTGCCCTTCTGCGGGAATTAATGACTTGCTTCCAATCTCGCTGGGCCGAGAATGCAACAAATGAATGTCGTTGGGCCGAATGGCATATTGGGCGTAGCCCATATCCAACAGGATACTTGTTCGGTGAGATCTGTATATTGTCAAGTTTTAATTATTGTTTAGTTCGACGACCTCCGTTGGTTTATGTCGGTTAGTAAATTATAGGGTCGTATATATTTTGACACCAACACTAACCGATTATTCCTTGAAGAGAATTTCATTGCTTTGTTATATTAAATATTATACTATAATTCATTTCTAACTTATCTTTGATCTGTGTATATGATATATTAGTTCATGTTTTATAATTGTCAATCAAGTACGTAACTGAATGAAAAATAATTATAATCATCATATCGTTGTTATGATGTATGTTGCTTCTTTTTATTGCTGGAATCTTATTGCTTTATTACTTTTGTTATATGGTTGAGTAAATCGTTGTTTAGTAAACAAACATTCACGTTCTATTGTTTAATTACTCTAAAACATATTCGAGTATTTACTTATAAGTGTCTTCTCCTGCCTTATAATTTTATAAATTGCCGATCATAAAGACTAAAACTAAATTATATAAGTATTTGGTTGTTAGGTTTATTTGGTCAAAGCTTGCTTTCACAAAAATGGTTTAAAGCGAAGGATGGAGCAATTATCGTTAATAGACGTTGTTTAGAGACACGGTCTTTGGTTTAGATCTCTTCTTCCGAACCCACCGTAGCATACGGTTTCGACTACTCAATCAAGATAAGTACTACTTTCATACTTCCATCCATTAGCAAACTAATTATTAAGCACCGCGTGAATAGCTCATGAAAATCTATTTTTTATAATAATTAATAGAATTTCATAATCACGAATTTGGAACATATTTTCATATTATCTTCTATGAAAGTTAGTTAGATTAATTAAAAATCTAGTTTAATGGCATGATAGTTTCAAACTAGTAAATGGTGAATGATGCTTAATACTTATTTAACACTCATTTATATGATTGTTTATAATATTTGTGAATTACTTTATTTGTTTAATAACAAATTTAAATCTAATTAAAATCAGAGGTGATGGAACAAAATAAGATTATGTTCACACCCAAAATGAGTTTAATCACTCATATGAAAAAGTAAATTTTGAGGATTTGAAAAGTAATCATGTTGAGACAATATGCGAAGAAAATACTTTGAAATCATAAGTATTACCCAAGGCAATAAAGGTATTTTTAGAGATTACATGCAGATAAAATGCTTTGTGAAAATCTCATTGTTTGGCATGACCGGTTAAGCCATTCCGGTTCAGTAGTGATGCAAAAAGAATAATCAGAAATTTCTGAAAAGATTCATTAGTGAACCTAAAGAGTTTCCCTAGTGTTTTGTGTGCTGCTTTACAAAGCAAGCCGGAATTATATGGCTTTCACCGACCCCATGAATTTGGATAATATCAATTTTCTGGTACGTATTCAAAAGAGATATTGTGGACTGATCATCCACCATATATTCTTGTTATCAATTTGCAACCTTGAGTTTGCGAGAGTATTTGGTTAATTGACAATGGTGGTGATACCATGCTAAGTAACTGACATAAATGACTCTATATGATACCATGCTAAGTATTCAAAAGAGATATTGTGGACTGATCATCCACCATATATTCTTGTTATCAATTTGCAACCTTGAGTTTGCGAGAGTATTTGGTTAATTGACAATGGTGGTGATACCATGCTAAGTAACTGACATAAATGACTCTATATGTCAATAAATTTGCATCAGGCCAACGAATTATTATGAGTACTCCCTACTATAATTGGTTTGGGTCAGAAACCATATATATTCCATCTAAATGTATTATACATTTTGTGTTGCTCCACCACAGTTATTAAGATGGAATTTGAAAGAATGTTGGAAATATGTTGGATATAGATCTCTCTTGATGATTGAATATCTTGAGATTCAAAGACTGTTGTTTCAGTGAGTCAGTCTTTCCAACATGAGGGAGAGAAAATAAACAGCTGGTAAAGAAATATATTGAGAGAAATTATCTTGATCCTCGTACTTTGAAATGTGCGCTAGAAATTGAAAAGATAATTTATTGGCAAAGTTTGCAAAGATGCTAAAGGCATGCAAGAGCCATTTTCTGACCTTGAGTGAAAATTCTCATATACCAGATGTGCTCCAATTAATGTTCTTGAAGGATAAGATCAACTGCTAGTAAGTCTAAAGATCGCATGAAGTGTCATAGACTTATGGTTCCAAATATAAGCATCCTCGGTAAAGAAAATGAGCATAAATTAATATGGCACCGAGGAAGCAAAGAGTTATGGAAAATCTCTAGAAGAGATGTAGATATGAGTAAGAAAGAGATTCAGGTACCTGAGAATCATAATGAAAAGAAATCTCAACAAGTTGAGTCATGTCTAGAATGAAAAGGAACCAATAAGCAAATCGACGTCGTAAATATGTTTGCATGCAGTGTTGCAGTTGACTATGTTATGGATAAAATCGAGGATCATAAACCGCGGTTAATAGAAAATTTTACTGAAAAGTGTACACAAAGAATGATTGATTAATCATTGAAAGAACTGAAACAATTCGGGACAAATTAAAACAAATCCAACATCAATAACCATCAAGTAAGAGATATATCAAAACTTACGACATCTTTGTGCCCTCTCGTTTAATTTGGACCCGATGATGATGCTTTTGACTCTCAGTTCGTGACACCCAAAGCAAACGACGAAGCAAAATCAATTGGAGAAGAAGAAATTAAATTGAGGAAACAGAAGAAGAGAAGAGGAGAAACTCGATTTTCTTGGTCTCGAGGAAGAAGAAGAACGAAGAAAACCTAATTTTTGTTTTTCCCCAATTCGATTTGGTTTTATTAGATAGGATAACGGGCAAAAAAAATTTGTCGGGTCTGATATTTTGAGTTGGGTTAAGGCAATTGTGGTACAGTAATCGCAAATTATCGATTTTAAAACGCCAAAAATTGATTTTTTATGAGCATAATTTATTTTGGTTAATTGCATAGAACTGAATTAATTTAAGTGTAATTGAGAAAAACAAATGTTGTCTAGAAGAAAATAGGTAGAGCATAAAGGTACACAAGTTGAAACCCTATACTACATAGGTAGTTTTTTTTAAAGAAAAATTAATGGTATTCTTAATGTTTAAGATTTGCGTTGAGATATTTTTTTTTCTTAGAGTTGAATTACCCTCACTTGTATAAAAATGGAATTCTTCTGCATATGTAGCACATGACGACAATTTAATGACATTTGAAAGAAATGATGGCAAAACGAGTCGGTGTATTGAATAGGTTAGTTTAATGTAAACACACAAAAGTAGAGATGATTAATATTGTGTTACTGTAAAACTTAATGGGTTCTAATTTTTGTTAATTGTATAATGGTATTCTTTATTAATGTTTGAGATTTGCATTGAGATATTTGTTTTTATTCACCTAGTCTTAGAGTTGAAATTACGTGTATTCATTCTTACGAAGAATGAAAGTTGTATTATGCAAATGCCATAACAATTTAACGACATATGAAAATAAATGAAGAAGATGAGTTTGTGTATCTTAATGGTGAACCTTAATGGTAGAGGTATGGAGGTTGATGAAGTCTGTCATGTATGTGGTGATTTTGAAGAATCAACAAATCACACCTTATTTACGTGTTCCATGGCTCATTAAATCTGGGCTTTATCTGATTTTCCTTCTCCTTGTGACATGTTTCAAAATGGCTCTGTTTTTTCTAACATTTTCCACCTTTTGGAAAACAAAGATATCAGTCTTTGGCCTGCCTCTCTGTGTAAAAGTTTCCCTTGGATTCTTTGGAGAATTTGGACTAATAGAAACTCCTTTCTCTTTGAGGGTAAGTTGTTTTCTGCATTAGAGTCAGTGGAGAAAATCAGAGGAGACGTGGAGGAGTGGTTTGAGGCTCAATTAGCAGAGAGAGAGGAGGAGGTGAATGAGTCTGTAGTTTGTAGTTTGTATGGGAGATATGGCCGAGTCCTTACCATCGGTTAAGGGTTGGATGAAACCACCAGTTAACTGGTTAAAATGTAATACTGGGTGTGCCTGGTCTAAACGAAACCAATTGGCAGGGGGGGCTTGGGTTTTAAGAGATGAAAATGGGGTGGTCGTGCTACATAGTAGACGAGCCTTCTCGAATATATCTATCACAGGAGATGCTATGCTGAGATGTGTGCTCTGGGCTTTGGAGAGTTTGGCAAGTCATAAGCTGGATAGAGTAATTTTCTCGTTTCAGGACAAGGCCTTAGTTGGAGCAGTTTGCAGACCAGCAGTGTGGCCATTGTTTAAACCCCAGGTGGTGGCTTTACAACGCTTTTTAAGACCTTTTGTGGAGTGGAAATTGGAACTGGAAGTAGCTGCAACAAACAGAGGAGCAAACCTCATTGCTCAAAGCGTCACAGGGGATCTAAGGATACAGTCTTATGTTGCTTCAGGGCATCCAGACTGGTTGAACACTGTCTTCTTGGAAGAACGAGGTTTCCCCTCTGTTTGAATTGTATGCTGTGCTTTTTGGTGGTTGTTAGCTTAGATCTTTCTGTGCCTGGTTTTTTGGTTCAGGGAGAGGTTGGTTTTTTGTATAGACCACTTGTTGTATGATGGCAGTGGTGCTAGAGTAGGCTAACAAGAGGGTATAGGGTGTTTGATCTGTTTGTGTCTGGTAACTATTTGATCTCACCGGTTGGATAAATATAAATTCAGTTGACAAAAAAGAGTGGGTGTATCTTAATGAATAGGCCAAGTAACATTTAGCATTGATTGGTATATATTCTATGCAAAATGAGCTCTCCTAAAGTGTAGAGTGTTGTTATTAGTAGCTATTCACTCGTTCACGTGTTGGGGTATTATAACCGAAGGTCAAATTATTTTTCTTTTCAAACATAGGTTGTTGAGTTCTTATTTATTATACATGTGCTAATTTGGTAATACATGAAACTTCCTTGACGCTCACTTTGTGGTGTGCACACCTTTTTGCTTGAATTCCTCATATGATTTGGTCATCTTAAAACCATCATTAGCCCAGCACTGCTTTTAACGTTTCTTAAAAAATTATATATATTTTAATCACAATTAATAGTAACCACTCAAAAGTCGACACCTGTTGATATTTGTTGAGAATCGTTGCTTCCACAAGCAACAGAAGAAACGATTCTCTTCTTATTTGACCAAATAATGGATTTTTTATTTTGTTTTTGGGCCACATTCATAAAAGTAAGTGTGAGAGCATCTCCTAGTAATGATGCTCTAATGGACTCTGTTATGTAGTTGGGATATCCTGTCTTTTGGCCCACTATCGATTTTTGATGGACATCAAAACCTGTATAGGTTGGAGTGTTATTCTTCTGTTCTGTTCACTCCCTCAAACTTGTGTAAGATGAGAATGATTTTGATCACAGTTAATATCTGTACAATTGTTATATATATATATATATATATATATATATAAAGTGTAAAATTTCGTTATTGAATTCTTCTTTTATACTTGTGCTGTGTATCAAAATTTGGTATATATGAAATGAAACTTCCTTCACGCTCACTTTGTAGTGCACACCTTTTTGTTTCAATTCCTCTTTAATTTGTAGCCTTGTTTTAGAAATCGCTAGACGCTAGTCGGACGGTTGGAGTGGGCCTAACGCCTACCGAGAAAATCAGAGATTAAACGGGGATTAATCGGATACTAGTTTTAGGGTTATTTTATTGAATTAACTCTCTGCTTCGGCTCGATCATCCGGCAGTTCCATTGGTTTGCAACTTCATGGTAACATCGTGAAAATTGTTATGATTTCATAAAAGCAACGATCATACATTGTAGGTGTAGTTGTTACTGATTGTTAGAAGTGTGTGTATGACACAAGAGCTAGTACTGAAGAGTGGATGAAGAGAGAAACATACATGAACTGAAGAGGAGTATTAAGTCACGATCTTGAAGAGATGTGTAGCATTGGTGTCTTATAAGAGATGTAAGAAACGCAAGTGTCATGTGGGCTTTGAGATCATTAGAGAAGCCATGTAGGCCTTGTTTGAGAGAGAAGTCCAAACTTGAGGAGTTTAGGGCTCTTGCTCTTGAGGAGCATATAAATAGAACGCAGTTGTGATCGAAAGAGGTTGCGCGTCTAGGGTTTATCGAGAGAGGCACACATGTGTGTGACGTTGCCCCATTAAAAAGATAGAGAGATCTTTTGATGGTTTTGTTGAAGATCTATACTTGTCGGAAAAGACAATGAGTAGTAGTTCTTATTTCATTGTAATTCTAGAAAAGAGTGGTGGAGACCATATAGTGATTGTAGGTTGCAGACTTTTCTAGTGAATGGTTTTTGGACTAGGTCCCGGGGATGTAGGTTAACTGAACCCCGTTAACAAATCTCTTGTGTCTAATTTACTTTATGCACACATACGTAATTACATACATTTCTACGCCGTCTCTAATGACATGAAACTCGCTCTTCAGCAGTTTGAAGCAAGCGTTAAGTACCACATTGCTTCGAGAAACGCTTTGATTGCAGGATTTGTGAAGAATGGGATGGTTGAACAGGCAAGAGAAGTATTTAACCAGACTAGTGATAAAGACATCTTTTCATGGAACACTATGATATCGGGTTACGCGCAGAGTCTTTCGCCTCAGTTAGCTCTTCATCTTTAGGGAAATGATCAATAGTAGCCAAGTGAAACCAGATGCCATCACAATGGTGAGTGTTTTCTCTGCTATTTCATCTCTAGGCGCATTGGAAGAAGGGATAAGAGCACAGGAGTATCTAAACCGTAGCTCAATTCCTCCCAACAACAATCTAAGCGCTGCTATCATCGACATTTACGCTAAATGTGGTAGCATTGAAACGGCTCTAAATGTTTTCCGCCAAACAAAGAACATATGTTCCTCAACAATCTCTCCCTGGAACGCTATCATTTGCGGGTCAGCTACACATGGTCATGCAAAACTAGCTCTTGATCTCTACTCTGACCTCTAATCTCTCCCAATCAAACCAAACAGCATCACATTTGTCGGTGTCTTGAGCGCATGCTGCCATGCAGGCCTAGTGGAGATAGGCAAAACGTATTTCGAAAGCATGAAGAGGGATCACGGGACCGAGCCTGACATAAAGCATTACGGATGTATGGTTGATTTATTTGGGAAAGCTGGGAGATTAGAGGAAGCAAAAGAAATGATCAAGAAGATGCCTGTAAAGGCGGATGTGATGATCTGGGGGATGTTATTATCGGCTTCACGGACTCACGGGAACGTTGAGATCGCCGAGCTTGGGGCTACTGAGCTAGCGGCGATGGATCCAGCTCACGGAGGATGCAAACTTATGCTTTCGAACGTTTATGCAGACGCAGGGAGATGGGATGATGTAGCTTCGGTCAGAGAAGTGATGCGGATGAAAGATGTTGAGTGGTCACGTGCCTTCAGTGGTGTTGTCTGAATTGTTCCGGCCTAGTAGAGTTTCTACCAAAGCTGAGCTGGTTATTTATTTATGTTCCAAACGAAAGTGCTTTGTATTTTAAAAGCTGTTTGACCATTCCTAAAAGATCTCCACTTTGGTAATTTTGTTTAGACTTCCAATGGGTCTTCTCCATCAAATATTTGAGGGTATTATAAGGGAAATTACCTAGAATATTATTAAAAAGTAGTCTTATTACAAAAATAATACGTTTGAAAACTGACTTACTAAAACAATACAGAAAAGTTTGATTATTACTTATAAACCAGGGTTGTTTGTTTTATTACAGTAATGCCATTTATATTTAAAGTTATCTTTAATTTTTGAGAGATAGGGAACACAAAAACTTTGAAAGATCGATTCCTGATTTTTTTGGGATTCTCTTAAATTTGAGTTGGCAAAAAACATGAGATTGATTCCTTCTAATTTGGTTCATCTTCTTCGACTAAAATCATGGCAAAAGAAAGAAAATTATCAGAGCTGGACAACTGTTCCGTGAGCTCACTGTTCACTTTCTCTCTCGAGAACAAAGTTGTAGATCTAGTTTTGTCTTTGCGTGAGTTTCATTTTCTTCTGGTTGATTGTTGCAGGAACTTAGAGAAAGATACGGTCGTGGAAGTGGGCAAAGGCATCTCTCCTATCTAGGATTGCAGAAGAAGATATGTTGAAGATGACTACAAAATTACAATAATATCCTTCATTAAAATGGATTTATGGACGTACACTAATCTCAAGAAACGTTATGTACGTACACCAAACTGCAACATACATTAAACAAAAGAACGTTATGTACATACACCCAAACTGCAACATGCATTGACACCTCTATAACTATGTTCAACGGTGGGTTTGATACTTCTATAACTATGCTCAACGGTGGGTTTATTTGTAATTGTGAGAATATGGTGAGAGAATGTGATATTGCACCTTTTATTTATACATATCTTTATGTGTGATTGTTTCACTTATCTCCCTAATTAGTCTCAAACAAGATTGAATGACATAGTTCGCTTTATGATGATTGCTATCACGTTTTTCACATAAGTACTTGTTTTGAATGTTACATTAAAATAACTTGTGTACGTACATGTTTTGAATGTTTTGTTTGTAAACAATTTGTGTGTTCATATGTACGTACACGTTTATAACTTGTGTACGTATGCGTTCATATGTACGTACACGTTTATATGTACGTACACGTTCGATTTTAGGATTAATGAACCTGAAATTACCAGAATATCCTCGTCTTCTACCTCTAACATACGACCGAAAATCCTAATTTCCCCTACCTCACTTTATTTTTTCACGACTTATGTCTATTTTTTGGTTTCACTTGTGGGGTTTTTACTCAACTATTATAGATTTTCATCTCAACATCTGATTTCTAACTTAAAAACCTATAAAAAGTGAGTTATATTGTTTGTCTGATTTCTTGGTCGATTATACTCAAATCATGTTGAGGAAGAACAAAGACATAAGCTTGCAAATAACATGTAAATAATGCAAACAAATCTAACATATGTTTTCCAATAGTCACAAAAAAAAAAACAAAAAAACTAAGTCTATTATGTCTAGTATACTAACTCTAACAAAATATGAGGTATTCTAGTCAGATTTAAATCTATCGCAATAACCAACAATATCTCTACCATATTTTATAAGTCTATCGTTACATTTTTATAAATCTGTCAGAGAAATCTATTAACTATATAAGTATACCAAAACAATTTATTAACATCTTAAGTATGTCAATTATATCTATTGCAACGGTTAATAAGTCTGTCAAAAATATATGCGCTACCAATAAAATATATCTAAAAGCTCGTCCAGTTAACAAGTCTATCATCAAACACAATTAATCTACCAAGTTAATCTACCGAGAACATAAATCTACCTAATTAATCTACTTTTCACATAAGTGTACCATCACTACAACTACGTCTTCCATTTTAATCTACCGTACACCTACAGACTACCAACTTAATATACCAACTTTCTCTACCATTTTTATGTACCCGATTTGTATACCATCAAACCAACGATAGACTTTCTCTCACTTACCAATGTTTTTTTTTCCTTAATGGCATTTTCTGTAATTGCATTTTTTCCGAACACTAGTTTTAGGGGTACAAATGGTACATAAGTTATTATAGTAATTATCAACCTTTTTTTACTACTCTAGTGATAAAGAAACAATTTAGTAATATTATAGTAACTCTCCCGTATTATAAACTATAGTTTACGAAGATGAAATTTGAAAATTTGGACTAAAACAAAAGGAATAGAGTTTGAGTATACATTTTAAGTTACAATCTATTCATTCTCTTATTTTTGTCAACACTCTTCTCAATCTCATGATAGATATTTTGTCAGTTACCATATAAGTTTTCTTCAATATATTTCTTATCTCCAATGTAATTAAAAAAACAAAATTTATAATAACAGCTATATTGTCTATTTTTTTCTCAAATATGGATATAATTTGTAATTTAATTAATTCCAAAACATGATCGATAATATATGAAATAAGTTAATAGTTTTAATGTTGATTTAATAGTTCAAACTCGGTATGCTAGCCCCGTACTGCAACGAGCCAAAGAATTCTATCTGCAAAAAATTATCATATGAAACCGCAGAAGTATATAATATGTCCTCATCCGTCCTGCTTAAGTTGAGATGACTTGCAAACAATTTGCTAAATTAATTTTTCATATTTTGTTTTAATGGTATCACCCTTGTTATTTATAAAATATATTTGAGGCAAAATAATTAATATTAATAATAAATATTTTGATAATTAAATATGTTCTTTAAGAAAAATTTGAATTTTAATAATAAATAATTTGATAAGTAAATATGTTCTTTAAGAAAAATTTGAATTTTGATAATTAATTTTTATACATAATAAAATATGAGATAAATATGTATATATTCCAGTCACATACAAATAAATTCCTTAGTTATATTAGAATTAATCTGTGGTATATATATATATATATATATATATATATATATATATATATATATATATCTTTCTTTTTGAAGTATGCGAATAACCCATAAATCTGCAAGATTCACTTAAAAAAAAACCTTATTATAGTTAGGACTACCACAAAGATTACAACTTCCTTTTTTGGTTTCTGAGTATTCCAGTTTTGTTTAGATTCTACTTTAATTACACAATCAAAACCCCATACATAATCAAAAGAAAATAAAGTATATAAACTTCATCAAAATATCTAAGAAAGCAGTAACCTCACGACCTTGTTAAATAATCCATTTCCTCCACTACTCTCATTTACCCTCTACCTCTTAAATCTTACGTTTTGATATTATCTCATCGAAATCAGAAGCTATTATAATGGGAACTCATCGAATTATCATTGGTCTCGTCGCCCTTTGTTGTTTTTGCCTACCTCATCTCATTGAAGCTAAACCATTCGGAGTGTACCAACGACAAGTGTTCGTGGATCAATCGGGCCATGGAAATTTCACGACCATACAAAAAGCTATTGATTCGGTCCCAGAAAACAATAGTCAGTGGTTCTTCATCAACGTTAACGCCGGCCTTTACAGGTCAGTGTAGCAACATTTTTAATTGAAGTTACATATATATGTCTTGTAGGGAAGTTACATATGTGAAAAGTGCTTAGTAATGTTTTTTCTCTGTCTTGTAAAATAAAAGAGAGAGAATAAAGATACCGAGTGAAAAAACGTTCATAGTAATTATCGGAGCTGGGAAAAGGATAACGAGGGTTGAATGGGACTACCATAACTCGATTGAACAAAGCCCTACCTTTGCTACTTACGCCAATAACACCGTCGTCAAAAGCATCACGTTCGCCGTACGGTGATTTTTATTTTATTTTGGCATTTTCTTTCTGATGATTCCTTCTTTTTATTAATTATATATAACTGGTTTCTTTGTTTATAATTTTTTTATTGAATTCCTACAACTTCCCAAGCAAAGCGAAAATAAACAATAACCCTAGAGCTGCGGCCATGGCAGGGTTTATCGGCGGCGATAAGTCGGCTTTTTACTCGGTAGGGTTTGCTGGAATTCAAGACACCTTGTGGGACTCGGGTGGCCGACACTACTTCCACCGATGCACCATCCAAGGCGCGGTTGATTTCATCTTTGGTAGCGGCCAATCTATCTACCAGGTGAACAGTTACATTCTTCACAAAATGATGATATTGGTTTTATGAATTATAATAACATCGTACTAATACCAATTATCTAAATTAATTCTTAAACTTTTGAAGATTTGCCTTTAAAATGGCAAAGAATTTTATTAACAGTAGAGAGGTCCGCATATGGTTGTGATGTTTCAATCTATGATCGGAATGTCTTCCTAAGGAAAAAGATCGAACTGAAAAGCTAAGATATACATATATTTTTATTGAAAAAAAAAATTCTATGGAAAGCAAAAATATACATATATTTCTATTGAAAGCAAAGATATGATCAAAAATAATAAAATATAACCCAAACTAAGAATGTTGTAGATTTGATTTTGGTTTGGTAACCATTTTTCAAAAACGCCTAAAAACTAAATAACCCGAACCAAACCCTGATTTCCGTAACAGCCCTTCGGTTTTTCACATTGCAGAACTCAAATCCTATTTTATCCTGGTCTGATTTTAATCAAATGGTTTGTGTTTGGTGGGTTGTAGAGCTGTGTGATACAAGTGCTAGCTGGGCATGTACTAGAGGGACCAGGTTACATAACGTCTCAAGGACGGAACAATTCCGAGGACACGAATGGATTCGTATTCATCAACTGCCTCGTTTTTGGAACCGGCACGGCCTTCTTGGGCAGACCCTGGCGGGCTTACTCTCGAGTGTTATATTACAACTCGAACCTGACGGATGTGGTTGTTCCTGAAGGATGGAACTCATCGAACTACTGGAAGCACGAAAACCAGCTAACCTTTGCAGAATATGGATGCTTCGGAAGTGGATCAAATACAGAAAGACGTGTGAAGTGGGTTAAGAAGCTGAGTGAATCTGCCGTCCAAAGTTTCGCTGATCTGAGCTTCATTAATCGTGATGGATGGATT
>NC_025692.1:4939740-4970434 GCF_000633955.1 Camelina sativa | reverse complement strand
TTTTTTTTTTTTTTTTTTTTTTTTTTTTTTCTTACTGATCGATCATCCCCTTTTCAAAATATATGGTTACATAAGCCAAAAAAATGTATAAAGTGCTTTACCAAACCAATTTCTAGAAAATCTAGACGCCGATACGAAACCAAACATATATTTTTACTTGTACTGTTAAGTCTTTCTTTTTAATGGTTAATAGTTGAAACGAGAAGATGATGAGAAGTGAAGTGAAAAAACCGATGAATAGTAACACATTCACCGCACCTACGTCTCATCACATAAAACAAGTCATACAATCCAATCGCTCAGATAATCGCATGGTTATACACTTACCTTAACAAGCTGATTCTAACAACAAATACAAGCATGAGAGACTCTCATGGCGTCTGCAACAGTCCAACAATGCCCGTTAACTAAACATGCTAGTCCTAGACGTCACAGAGTTTCCAACAAAATCTCGTGCCGATCACGTACCAGACGAGTACACAATCGCACTTACAATCCCTGCTGGTCTTAGTTTGCATCTGAAACGAAGCACCTCACAAAATTTTTGGTACGATTTGCTATGTCGAAACCCTTTCCTACAAAAACCATGACGATTCTGATTTCTCCCTAGTCTCCTTCACACCACACCAAGCTTCTCTTTTGCTCTCTCTTTGATTTATTCACAGCCCAAACACGAAATCAACAACAACAACAAAGAGAAGGTGTGGAGACTTATATAACACTTCTTAGGGATTTTCCAAAACCAACACTAAATCGACAAACTCAAACCAAATCAAATCGATGAACTTAAACCTAATCGACCAATTTCTAAAATTAGGAAACCAGGATGATAGAGTGATTCAGTGAGGTTTGGCCCCTAGTTGCTGCGTTGAATAAATTATAACACCTTTTTTACTTTTATTAATGCATAAATGAAACAATGATTAGAGAGGTTAAGAAAAGATAATTATTAGTATGTATTAGTTTTTTTGGTATTTTATGGATACCTCATAATAAAAGTCATGTGAAGCACATGGAGTGAAGCGTTTCCACGGTTCTCTATCACCCCTTCGTTCTTTCCTTGGTTTCTTTTAGATTTGTTTATAAATTATAATCATTGTATTTTATTATTTACAAATGAAAGCTAATATTTTTTCCTGTTTTATTGAAATTTATTTCTTAGCCTGCCTAATTTATATGGTACTTTTAAATTGAATTTTGTGCAATTTTTTTTAGTTATCATGATATATTTTAAATAATAACAAAATAATATATATTTGATATTAGTATGATCATAAAAACTCAAATTATATATTTATAAATTAGTAGAGAAAATATTAAATAAATATTACAAAAAATATAGCGTGTCTAAATTATTCATTAACTTCAATTGTGATTAACATAAGGTTAGAAATGCTTGACAATTCATAAAATAACAAATTGTAAGAAAATTTACCCATTAAAACAGGTTGCATGTGTGATGTGTCACATGTACCATCCAACATCATTGTGATTATTTGTGTTTGGAATATGACACTAGCATGAATAACTTATTCCATTTGTTAAAGACATAAAATTTATGAATTCAAAGATAAAATATCAAGTCCATTGTCTCCAATATATTAAAATATCATAATGTAGGGTAATTCACTTCATTATTATATTCCTAATCATCATATAAGATAATTCATTATATTTCTAAGGCAATGTCTGATACTAATTCAACATTTTTAATATCTCGACAATCGACAATTATAAAACATGTTATTAAAAGGTAAGATAATGGGTCAGGCGTATAATTTCAAACAGAAAGAATATTATTAGATCAATAAAATGGTCAATAACCTATGATAAATTAGATAAAATTAATTAGTTAGATGATTGTATATCTTTGTCGGTTTAAACATCTTTAAGCTTGTTTAAAACTGTATTTTTTTTTTAATTCCAACCAAGGTAAGAAGATAATTGAATAGATTGTTGTATTTTTTGTTGACATCCAATCAACGAATACTTCAATAATCTATGATAAATCAGATAAATATTAATTAGTTAGATAGTCATATAAAATTCTCTATTGCAAACAAATATTTTCATATTAATTTCATCTTCATTTAGATGATCATATATGTTAGTTTAAAGTTTTTTTTGAATTTGTTGGATATCCTACTATATTAATTGAGAAGTACAAATATAAAACTAACCTTAAAATGTGTAAAAAATTACATTCAATTGCCATTAGAAAAACTTAATTAACATTAAATAATTAATTAAATAAATATTTCTAATTAAAAAACGAAAATTGGGGAGACATCAAATAAAATAAATTGTAGAAAAATTAAAAAAATCTATTAGAATCAAAACTAATTTGTACTTAAAAAACTAACAGATAAGATTTATTTTTTACATTGTAGTTATATCTTTTTACTTACTTCACAACTATAGCAAATATTTCATTTAACTGACAAAAGTTTAAATAATTTTATTTATTAGATGCAAATATTTTATTGACAGGTTTTCAATAATTAAAATACAAAAATTATAATATAATCAACAAATTTTTATCATAAACTATTATAAATAATAACATAATAACAAAATAAATTATTACAAATTTTCATGAAAAAAAATTCAACCCGCGGTTTTCGCGGAATAGTATCTAATATATTTATATTTGTAGTTTCAACTAAATTTTAAATGTGTAAATTGAATAGAGTTTGTAGTTATTCCTTTTTCTTTCTTTTTAACATCCAATCAGAATACACCCATCAATTTAAATAATAAAAAAAAAAAAAGAAGATATAAAATAAATTTTCTTAACCAAAAAAAGATATTAAAATAGTTTTTAAAAAATATCTACATTATAAAAATAGTATTCGTTGCTTGGACATTATCCAAAAAAGAAGCTTTTTCACCAAAAGTCGCGAGTACCCCATAAACCTGGGGGCAATTTGGAGTTTTCGTACTTCGATAATCAGACTCCACTTATCCGCTTTTTCAATTATCACACACAAACCCACACAAAAAAAAAGAAAAAAAGAATAATAATCATATTAATACAAGACAATCTTTGTAGTTGTTCTGTTCTTCTCCATCTCTTCTATTACACATTTTTTAGATCTCTCTCTCTCTCTCTCTGCACTTTCTTCTTACAAAACTATCCCCTTCGTCTCGCCTTTGTGAGATTCAGATCCTTTAAACGAACTTCTTAAGTTCACAAGTTTCAATTTTTTTGTAAGAGCATAAACTCTTCTCTCGGCTTTCTCCAATTTTTGCTATTTCCAAGGAGTGTGTGATTGATCGAATTAAAAAAAACTCGTCTTTCTTCAATCTCAGTGATTCTACCAATCTAAAGTTTGTATTTTTATTTCTCTTCCTTCTATTCTATTGATTTCACTTCAGAAGCAACGAAATCTCGATTTAGGTATTCGTTTGTTTCACTTCTCGCCCCCAGAAAATTTGCCTTCTCGAGAAGTACTCTGATTCCTTTTGATTCTAAGGATTTAGGGATTTGGTTATAGAGCTTTTGTGGTTTTGACATTGCGTTGGTATTAAAAAAAATTCTGTAGAAATCTTTGTTTTATATTTCAATCTTGAATTCGAACGAAGCTCACCACCAAGTTCGGCTTTAGTAGAGATTTCATTTGGTCTCCATAACTGTTATTTTGGATGCTCTGTAGCTGAAGATGCAGCCTGATCAGCGCAAAAAGGTCCATTCTTTTTCTCTTATCTAAAATTATTCAGATTTGCTTAATAGAGAGATGTGTGAGATCCGATTATGTTACTTAGGATCTGTAACAATCCTTATTATACACTTAGTTTTCTAGTCCTAATCGTTACTAGCTTTATGATCTCTTATTCAGTCATCAGTAGAGTTAGATTTCTTCACGGAGTATGGTGAAGGAAGCAGATACAGAATAGAGGAAGTTATAGGTAAAGGAAGCTATGGAGTTGTTTGCTCAGCTTACGATACACACACTGGTGAGAAAGTTGCCATCAAGAAGATCAATGATATTTTCGAGCATGTTTCCGATGCAACTCGCATTCTCCGTGAGATCAAACTTCTCAGACTGTTACGTCATCCAGACATTGTTGAGATCAAACACATCTTGTTGCCTCCTTCAAGGAGAGAGTTCAGAGACATTTACGTGGTTTTCGAGCTCATGGAATCTGATCTTCATCAGGTTATTAAGGCTAATGATGATTTGACTCCTGAGCATTACCAGTTTTTCCTCTATCAGCTTCTCCGTGGCCTCAAATATATACACACAGGTTATAGCTTGCAAAACAATTTCACACATTATAGTATAAGTTTTGGATCATCATCTTTCTGAAGATTTCTTTTTCTACCAGCTAATGTCTTTCATCGGGATCTAAAACCCAAAAACATATTGGCAAATGCTGATTGCAAACTCAAGATCTGTGATTTTGGACTTGCAAGAGTCGCCTTCAATGATACACCAACTGCCATATTCTGGACTGTGAGTAGTATTTAGATGCCTAATCTTTTACAAGATCATTTTGTTTTTGCTGGTATGAAACCAATTTTGACTCTATTGTTTTGTGACTGCAGGACTATGTAGCTACTCGATGGTACCGGGCACCAGAACTGTGTGGATCCTTTTTCTCAAAGGTGACCATGATTTTGCATATATTCTTTCATCAACATGTTTCAAATCTTTTTAGGAAAATAGTAGTCACGAGAGCTTTCTTCTTCTGCTGATTGTAAATATTTTTGTAGTAATTGTTGTTTTCTTTTAATGTTCGCTTATGTTCAGTATACACCGGCGATAGATATATGGAGCATCGGGTGCATTTTTGCAGAGCTTTTGACAGGGAAACCTCTTTTCCCCGGGAAAAATGTGGTCCATCAATTGGATCTGATGACTGATATGTTGGGAACTCCATCTGCAGAAGCCATTGGAAGGGTCAGTGTCCGTTTCCACAATGCTTAACACAGCTGCATTGTTTATTCTCTTGGCTGAATTGTTTGCCACTTGAATGTAACAGGTGAGGAACGAGAAAGCTAGAAGATACTTAAGCAGCATGAGGAAGAAGAAGCCTATACCTTTTTCGCATAAGTTCCCACATGCTGATCCTCTCGCTCTTCGTCTTCTCGAAAGGATGTTGGCTTTTGAACCCAAGGACCGGCCTACAGCTGAAGAGGTGGTTCACACATTTCGTTCATTTACACTCCTTATGATGTAATAACTTTGATTGTAGTCAACTAAAATGATGGTTTTGTGTTACCTCAGGCGCTTGCGGATGTGTACTTCAAGGGTTTAGCTAAGGTTGAAAGAGAGCCCTCTGCTCAACCTGTCACAAAGTTGGAATTTGAGTTTGAAAGGCGGAGAATCACTAAAGAAGACGTGCGAGAGCTTATATACAGAGAGTCTCTGGAGTACCATCCAAAGATGCTGAAAGAGTACTTGGATGGGTCAGAGCCAACTAACTTTATGTACCCGAGGTATAGTCCTGAGCGGACCTGCTTAATAACTATACTCTTGTGTACTCTTCCATGACCTTTTGGATTATGTGTTATTCATTTCGCAGTGCGGTGGAACATTTCAAGAAACAGTTTGCTTACCTCGAGGAACACTACAAGAATGGTACTTCTCATAATCCCCCCGAGAGGCAGCAGCACGCATCATTACCAAGGTATGCTTTACTTCCCTTAAAAATTTGATAATTTGGGATTCTATCGAAACAGAACAATGAAGTCTCTTTTTTTGCAGGGCTTGCGTATTGTACTCTGATAACAATCATCCGATGGCACAACAGAATTCAGTTGAAGTCACTGATGGACTTTCCAAGTGTAGCATCAGAGACGAGAGACCTCGAGGTGCAGACAGGAATGCTCAGATGCCAATGTCGAGAGTTCCTATTAACGTCCCTCAAACAGTTCAAGGTCTGTCACTCTCTGTATATGATGTTATGATAGCAGAACAACTCTGTTTCCTAAACATTTTTATCTGGTTGTAATGGAAACAGGTGCTGCAGTAGCTAGACCTGGAAAAGTAGTTGGATCAGTCTTACGCTATAACAACTGCGGCGCAGCCACAGGCGTTGAAGCTCTTGAACAACAACAGCGTAGGATGGTCAGAAATCCAGCTGCCGCGTCGCAATACCCAAAGAGGACTCAACCTTGCAAAAGTAACAGAGCAGATGAAGATTGTGCCGCCGCCGAAGGTCCAAGCAGATTGAAACCAAACGCTCAGTATATACCACAGAAAGTGGCTGCAGCACAAGATACTGCAATGAGTCGCTGGTACTAGACATTATGTTTTGGTCTCGTTGAAGTTTTACTACTTCACGGCTTAGGGAGAACTAAAGGAGAAGGCCTTTTGTATCATCCATCGCATTATCAAGAGAGCGAAACATGAAGAGAGAGTAAGACATGGCTTAGGAGCGAGATGAGAGAAAGATGGGTGAGAAGATAAAAGAAGAGTCTTCTTATAGCTCCTGTCATGTAATTTGTGTTCTTAAGACAACCTTTGTTTATTGATGCTGTAACACTTGTACTACCTACTACAAATCTTATATCCCCTGAACTCATATCTGTTTCACCTAATGTACTCTGATAAACACAGAGATTAATCCCCAAATTTCATTGGATCTTTGATTTATGAGGAAAAAACATTGAAAAAATTCATGGTACTTGCTGGATCGGATTGGATCAGCCATATTATCCTTAATAGAGAGATTATACAATGCACAGATCTTTCTTCAATCTCTTCCGTTTAGTGCAACCGAGGCTTCACTCGTCTTCCATTCCCATCACAACCATCAGCAAATATTTCTTTTCGATGCCCAGAAGCTATAACAGAGTGTTCACTTAGCCTTGCAACATACTCCAATAGCTCAGTTAGTAAAGATGGACAACTCTTTTTTAGATAATCAAACCCATCTGTATGCATCACAGCTGATAAAAGACAAAAGGGAAAAAACAGAAACAATTCTTATTATGTGTGCATAGACAGTTGACTCAGATCCATTTTACAGCAAAAAGAATGATCTTATTTCTTTACCTTTCAGGTTCTCTGGCAATGCCACGAATTTGAGACACACTGCTTTTAGCTGGGAACAATGATGCTGCTCCGCTAGGGCCAAGGTAGTTGCAACCGTGTTTATGGCGATCCCTTCACAGAGTTTTAACTCACAGATTGCTTTAAGCCGCTCAAGAGCATAACGGTCTGCCGCTGCAAGCAAATGCTGAGCCACAAGAGTCGAAGCCAATGTAGAGTCAGCGCCCATTAACTCTTGCAAATCAGGCAATTCGTCCCAGTAGATAAAATGGAGCAACGCCTGCACAAACAACAATATGGGAAAGAGGGTTCGTATCAGATTACACATCCAGAGTAAAACTAAAGGAATCGAGGATCAGAACCTAGAGGAAGCAACTTATAGGAACTATTGTGACAAAGAGAAGACAGAAAGTTCATATGCTGAAGATCCATATTGTTTATCTAGTTGACTAATTGACTCACATAACTACGTCTACAAAAAAAAAAGAATATACACATCGTAACCACATAGATATATGTCCATGTATTAGCTAGGAAGAGAAGCATAAAGAAAGAACCTTATCCCGGGTGAGTAAACTCGAGAACAGGAGTAGCGCCCCAGGAGAAGATCCCGGATGGTACATCCGTGAATAGACAATCCTGTATGACACCACCATCACTCACCCGGAAAAAAAAAAAGGCAAGGAACCAAGAAATCTATCTCTTCCTATAAGACCATATAAGACCCATTGACTGTAGCTAATCTACTAACACATTCCTAGTTCTAACAGATGTAAATCCCAAACAGAGAGTTAAAGGGAGGACCTTGAAAATGGGTGCTTCCATATCTTCTATCGTTATGCATTTGGTATTTGGGTTTCCTAACGGGCCAAAAAGCTGTGCCTTGAAAACAGGGGAACGCGTCGCAAGAACCAATTTGTGTGCGTTGAATGTTTCTTCATCAACTTGGAAGATAACATCACAGCCTTTCCCACTTTCCAAAAGATTTCCCAACTGTTGTCCCAAGTTAGAAACTGGCACAGGGATATTGTAACACCTTGGTCCCTCCGTAACTGACTTCACTACACCCACACGGCACCTAACCAAGAGACTATTCTCCTTCAAATAATCCGACGATTCTAGACTGGATCTCCTGAAAAACCGCTTGTATCCCCTAAACCAAGCAACAAGCAAACACATTATCAACATTGTATGCAGCCAGAACATACCAATCTATCACAATCCATATCAAGCTTGAAACTTTCCATGCATATAGAGAGAGGGAGAGGGAGAGAAACTCACCACATGCTACCACGATACTTGAGAGTATAAGGACCGCTTTCGAGAGCTCTACCAAAATGGCTATGAACCTTATGCTTCCCATTACCACTCTGATCGACAAGCGTGAGCTCAAAGAGAGCCCTGACATCAGCTCCTTCGCTAGCGAGTGCTATGAACAAAGAAACGTAAGACGAGTTATCCTCAGGACTCTTCCCATCAGGATAAAAGTAGATAGCCCACGAGTAACCACCGATCATAAACGTATCGGAAGCGACGTATTTGCCGACACCAACGCCTTTGGCGAGAGAATAGCCACAGATCTTGAATTCATGGACGCCATTAACGGTTTCCGTGGTAGAGGTAGACACCGTGAGAGACTGGCTTAGCGATTTCGAAGATCCAGAAGAAACCTCCCCGCAAACCCTAGTTGTGCCCATCAACAATACAAAGATCCCTAAAAACAGAAACAACAAAAGATCTTTGCTTTTGTACAAATCTTACAAGGAATCGAATCAAAGTCTTGAAATTTGAGAAGAACCCAGAAAAATAAAATAAAAATCCAAGATTCAGGAGCGATCGAATAAAAAGGAACAATTTTTTTTAGGGGTTTTGAGAGAAATCACAAAAGGAACGAAATTGGAATACGGAATCGGAAGGAGAGAAGAAGGGAAGGATGTATGAATCAACGGAAGTCTCTGGTAGAGATGGAGCGTGAGGGAATAGATCGATGACGTCGGTGGATACGAAAATGGAAAAGAGAACGAAAGAATGAAGGAAGGAACGAAAGTGATACTTTGGGTTTTTTTTATAAACACAAAAAAAAAAAAAAAAAAAAAAAAAGATAACTTTTTTNAGAGAGAGAGCTGTAGCCCAATTGTAATTATGACATCCTTTATATTTTATTAAATTAAATCACTAATATTATTTTATTTACGGGCACAAAGCAAAATTGGAAAACTCCTTTTTTTTTTTAAATTATATTTTTTAAGTGCTTTGGTCTATTGGTCCATCAATTGAACAATATTTGAAATCTTTGTATTTGTAAACCAAACCAAACATAACCAACACCCTTGTAAAACCTCTCTTGGTTGGTAAGATGTAAAACGAAACTTATGTCTTTTGTCCACGAGGCTTGATGTTTTTCAAAAACAATATTTAGGGCTCGAATTATTACCGCGGTTAAAACAGACAAATCTGTGTACCAATTGAATTACTTATATCCGTAATTACCATAAATTACAAAAATTAAAAAGTCGTGAACCTTATAAAATTGTTACACACACGAACACGATTCGGTTTTCATATACTTTCGAATCCTCAATTTAAAATCCAATTGCTTTTTAGTCAATTTCGGTTTGGTTTTAGTTCCTTCCTCTTGTTTAATTTTAGTTTCGGTTCGGTTATTTCGCCCGGGCCGTGTTCTCGGTTAATCTGCACTTCGAACCATTGAGAAGATGGGTGGGTGGGTCAAACTCAAAACGAGTTCACCGTCAACGCCGCCGAGAGATAAAAAAAGCAAACCACCAAATCAACCGACCAATTCACTCACAAACCAAAACGCTTTAATCCCCCAAATGTTTCGTAAACTCTCTTCTTCTTCTCTCTTCCTCCGTTACACAATCTTCCCAGTTTCAACCAAACCAGTCTTCAAATCGCAATCTTACAATCATCCTCAATCTCTCCGTCGTCTCTTCTTCTCTTCCTCCTCCTTAAAAATGTCAGATTCACCAAACTCCCCATCTATTCCAACAACCACCAAACCCGAATTGCTTCGCTCACTCGAATCCCATCTGGGTTCTTGCTTCAGCAACGATCCAATCACTCCTCAACCAAACCCACTTATCATCGTGATAAGTGGAGCAAGCGGAGTTGGCAAAGACGCAGTCATCAACAAGCTTCGACAAGTTCGTCAAAGTCTCCACTTTGTCGTCACAGCTACTAGCCGTCCGATGAGACCCGGAGAGATCGACGGTAAAGATTACTTCTTTGTTTCCAAAGATGAGTTTTTGTCAATGATTGAGAAAGATGAGCTTCTTGAGCACGCGCTCGTTTACGGGGATTACAAAGGGATACCTAAGAAACGGATTCAAGAGTTTATGGGGAAAGGGTACGACATTGTTTTGAGAGTTGATATCCAAGGAGCTAAGACGTTGAGGAAGATTCTTGGGAGCTCTGCTGTGTTTGTTTTCATTGTTGCCGAGAGTGAGCTTGCTATGGTTGAGAGGTTGGTTGA
Organism: Camelina sativa; assembly: GCF_000633955.1. Taxonomy (NCBI): domain Eukaryota; kingdom Viridiplantae; phylum Streptophyta; class Magnoliopsida; order Brassicales; family Brassicaceae; genus Camelina; species Camelina sativa. Next base: position 4,959,940 of record NC_025692.1, on the reverse strand, counting down.
TAGGAGAACAGAGAGTCATGAAGAGTTGCTTGTTAGAGTTGCTACTGCTAGAGAAGAGATTAGGCATGTTAAGGATTTTGATTATGTGGTTGTCAATGCTAAAGGGAAGCTTGATGATTCGGTTAAGCGTGTTGAATCTATTATTGATGCTGAGAAGTCTAAGGTTCATCAGAGAGTTGTTAGGATTTGATTGGTTTCTCAATTTGGTTTTCTTAAGGTTACTTATTTGCTTCCTGTTTTGATGAAGATTGACACTAGGAAATGGAATGAGGAACACATAATTTATGAAAGTTTCTTTCTTGATACAACAAGAGATTCACTTACTAACTCGCACTAGTTCAGGACTCTTTACTTTTGTTATTGGTAGAAGTAAACTTGGGTAGTTTCTTAGGATTGACCGAAGCTCTTTGCTCATATAACTTTCTTCTATCATATCTCTTGAGACGGTTTCTAAATCTGTTGAGTTGAATGATATAATCTCTTTTCCTTGCTACGACCTGTGTAAGTATGTATTGATCTCTCATCTCTTGAACTCCATCTCACTTCTCATCATCTTCTCGTTTCAACTACTATTAACCATTATGACTTGCAAGTAAAAATAATATGGTTTCGTATCGGCGTCTAAATTTTCTAGAAATTGGTTTGGTAAAGCACTTTATACATTTTTTTGGCTAATGTAACCATATATTTTAAAAAGGGGATGATCAATAAGAAATCTTTAAAAAAAACAAAAAAAAAAGAGAGATCAAGCAGGGATGGGTAAATCTTTAATCCATCCATCACGATTAATGAAGCTCAGATCAGCGAAACTTTGGACGGCAGATCCACTCAGCTTCTTAACCCACTTCACACGTCTTTCTGTATTTGATCCACTTCCGAAGCATCCATATTCTGCAAAGGTTAGCTGGTTTTCTTGCTTCCAGTAGTTCGATGAGTTCCATCCTTCAGGAACAACCACATCCGTCAGGTTCGAGTTGTAAAATATCACTCGAGAGTAACTCCGCCAGGGTCTGCCCAAGAAGGCCGTGCCGGTTCCAAAAACGAGACAGTTGATGAATACGAATCCATTCGTGTCCTCGGAATTGTTCCGTCCTTGAGACGTTATGTAACCCGCTCCCTGTAGTACCTGCCCAGCTAGCACTTGTATCACACAGCTCTACAACCCACCAAAACACAAACCATTTGATTAAAATCAGACCAGGATAAAATAGGATTTGTTTTCTACAATGTGAAAACCGAAGGGCTGTTATGGAAATATATGTATATCTTTGCTTTTCAGTTCGATTTTTTTTCCTTAGGAAAACATGCCGACCATAGATTGAACATCACAACCATATGCGGACCTCTCTACTGTTAATAAAATTCTTAGCATTTTAAAGGAAAATCTTCAAAAGTTTAAGAATTAATTTAGATAATTGGTATTAGTACGATGTTATTATAATTCATAAAACCAATATCATCATTTTGTGAAGAATGTAACGGTTCACCTGGTAGATAGATTGGCCGCTACCAAAGATGAAATCAACCGCGCCTTGGATGGTGCATCGGTGGAAGTAGTGTCGGCCACCCGAGTCCCACAAGGTGTCTTGAATTCCAGCAAACCCTACCGAGTAAAAAGCCGACTTATCGCCGCCGATAAACCCTGCCACGGCCGCAACTCTAGGGTTATTGTTTATTTTCCCTTTGCTTGGGAAGTTGTAGGTATTCTTATAAAAAAAATATAAACAAAGAAACCAGTTATATAACTAATAAAAAGAAGGAATCATCAGATAGAAAATGCCAAAATAAAATAAAAATCACCGTACGACGAAAGTGATGCTTTTAACGACGGTGTTATTGGCGTCAGTAGCAAAGGTAGGGCTTTGTTCAAGCGAGTCATGGTCGTCCCATTCAACCCTCGTTATCTTTTTCCCAGCTCCGATAATTACTATGAACGGTTTTCCATACGGTATCTTTATTTTCTCTCTTTTATTTTACATGACATAGAGAAAAATATATATTACTAAGCACTTTCACATATGCAACTAATTCCCTACAAGACATAGATGTAACTTCAATATACTACAAAGATCTTTTATAAAATTTTACTTAACAAAAAATAAAATATTAATTACACAACTCAAATTAAAAGTTTTGATAAAAAATGAAGACATTGTAAGGGTCACACTTTTTTGGAAAAACTATGAAAAATAATCTTGAAAAAATAATCAATCTAAAAACAAAATCAACGGTCACAAAATATATAAAAAATGATATGCAATCCATTACAAAAAATGATATGCGATGTAGCATATCTCATAAGGCATATTATTAACTGGAGCTACAATTCCATAAAATGATAAATATATATATATATATGTGTGTGTGTATTAACCAAGTTTGAGATTTCATCAATTTTATCAAATGCTTTTAACCCAAAACATTGGAAAAAAACAACATATTTAAAGTATACTATGTTTTTTGGAGAAGATAAAGCTAAGATTGCATCACAAAATTAACATATGAAAATAACATATGAAGTTTTAGAAAAATATGTAAGCATTCTTGACTTGATTAGTGAACGGATATTCATTATCGGCTTTAACCGTTTCATGATTTAAGCATTCTTGATTTGGTCAGAAATTCTATTATGGCAGGTGATGCACTTGAACAACCCTGTTGTAACGACATAGCACTAAAAGTGTTCATAAAATTTTGTATATTTACATTTAATGTGGGATGTCAATATTTTTAAATGATCTCTATAATTAGGCCAACAATCGACGTTCGACGTTAGAACTTTTTAAAAAATATTTTTATGGGATATGAATATGAAATGAACTCTTTTCAGGAGAAAATGTCAGAAGATTGTCGACAATATTGTTTACTCTTCTAATGACATTCTTAACTCATTTTTTGTTACCACGTGATATATTGTTGATTTGCCAAACAAACATTATTGCAACAATAGACAATATATGTTATATATAGATTAGTTGAAACGACCCGACCCATTTTTTTAATAAAAATAATCTTGTGATCCTATACTCACTAACAACCTAACCCCAGTCAAACAACAGCGGATAACATAAACGATACCATTAAATCATTAAACCATTAAAACCAATGAAAAAATCCAATAATCCATTAACCAATAATCCAATATTAGTTCCATAACAATTAAACCAATAAACCAATCTCACATAAATCAAAGAACTAGCAATCCTAGAAACTAGGGCTGCGACTTCGGTTAGTTCGGCGACTTTGGTTTCGGTTTCTCGGTGTTCGTTTTTTTTGAAATCTGAAACCTATTCCGAATAGAACCAAGTAAGCTGTCGGTTCAGTTCGGTTCGTAAACGGTTAATTCGGTTTTTGCAATTCGGTTATTTTGAATTTGCAAACATAAATCACCAACCAAAACAACAAACATTAACTTCCAAAATACACTTCCAATGAAGGTTTAACATCATACAAACAACAAACATTAAGTTCCAAAATACAGTTGCAATGAAGGTCTAACATCATACAAACAGAGACATCAAGTTCCAAAATACATTAGTACATATCCCTTGAGATAGAATTTGTTCAAAAAACATAAGACCAATGACAAGATACCAATGATCCATTCACTAAAGTTCTTAAGAGATGCATTTGGTATACTGTCATTGTTGAGCCCAAAAAATAGTTAGATATAAACGTTTGTTGTTCAAAAGATATAGAGAAAAAGAGACAAGCCTTCATGCCCTGTTTTCCATTTCCAACTTAAGAATCTATAGAAGGTTGTCCATGAACCTGTGAAGCTGCTAACAAAAAATGAAATGCAATTAGGAAAAAGTTTAAAGAAAAATGAACATCTTAGATAAATGAATTACCTAATGACTCATGGAACTCCATTTTTTCAAACATTTGAACTAAATTTGCTAGTTTCTCCTCATGAATAGTATTCCTCAACCATTGTTGAGTGCAAATTAAGGATTCTACCATGTGTGGTGACATACAACTTGATAAGGGTCCAAAATACGACCGCTTGTGCTGAATGCAGACTCAGGTCCCACAGATGACACTTGGATGGCAAGCACATCTCTTGCTAACTCTGCCAAGATTGGGAATTTAGAACTGTTCCTCCTCCACCATGATAAAACATCGTAATCCAATCCCAAATGATATTGGGTTCTTGGCTTAGGTTTCTCCATCAAGTACATGTCAAGCTCACTACTAGATTCTTCATATGCGGTATCAGAAACCATCTCAGAGTATAATGAATCCATCCTTTCATAACCATCATCATCTGACAAATCAAACATGGCACTTGCATCTACTGATTCTCCATTATCACTTCTAGTAGCACTACTACTCTCACCTTGAGAAGGGGTGGGGCTAAGCTTCGACGCATACTCCTCATATAGCTTCTTCATCACACTCTTAATTGATGATCTGAGATGAGTAGTTTCGACACTATCTTTTCCATAAAGCTTGTCGAATCAAATACTAGCAAATTGCATTTTGTTCCTCGAATCAAACACACTTGCAATGATCACTAGTGGATTCATGTTGATAAGATCATCCCAATACTTCTCAAACTTGGACCTCATCACCATTGTTTCTGTCTTTAAAAGTGAATCATTATTGCAGCTTAGATTGATCAAGTTTCTCTCGATAACGACGATATCATTGTAGGCAATAGAAGATGTCATTGATTTGGTTGCATAGAAGGATAATGTGCAATTGAAAAATATTCTCATAAATTTAACTAACCTTTGCACTTCATTCCAATTAGCAAAAGTTGGAGGACCAACACGATTCTCTCCTCTAGCTCCATCCTCTCCACTATCTTCTTTCTCCATGAAATACTCGTTGTACAACTTATCCTCAACCAACAACTTCTCAAACGCAACTCTGAACTTGATTGCGGCTGTGAGCATAAGATAGGTGGAGTTCCACCTAGTGGCAACATCAAGACTCAAGATTTCTCTACTAACATTTCCAGTCTCAACCCTCAACAGAAAATATTTGAATCTATCACCTGATGACCTCATGTGAAGATAATCACCATGTGAAGATAATCACCTGATTTGCTTGTGTGAGCACAACACCTCATTTGAAGATAATCACCATGTCTAACTAATGCATCAGGTCCTTTCATCATCAAAGCATCCATGAACAACCCTAGAGCTTTATCATTCTCTTTTGCATTATCAATTGTCACCGTGAAGACTTTCTCAATTCCCCATTCTTCAAGACAGCCAATCAAGTGTGATGAAATGGTATCTCCTTTGTGATCAATGACAGGCTTGAAGCTAATAATCCTTTTCTGCAATTTCCAATCTCTATCAATCTAGTGAGCTGTGGCCACCATCTAACTACAATAAGTGGTTGGAGCGACCCATATGTCGGTTGTCATTGACACTCTCTGTTTTTTCTGACCAAACAACTCTTTCAAAGCAGCTTTCTAACTCAAAAATATCAGAAGTGGCTGTCTTCCTGCAATGAATTGTGTACATGAGGAGATTTTTGCTGCAGAATCTCCTAAACCCTTCTGATTCCACAAATGCAAAAGGTAGCTCATTAAGCACTATCATCTCATTCACAGATCTCCTAAACAGACCTTTATCATACTTGACTGTTGTCATAACTCCACTGCTCTCACTAGCCAACACTTTCTAACTACCACTCTCCTCATGCTTCTTAAACAACTTGCACCTACTAAGGTGACCCTTCATGGCACTTGTTCCATTTCATACCCTATCTCTTGGCCACAGTAGAGACAGTTGCTGAGTGGAACATCCGGATCCTTTTGAACAAAATGTTGCCACCCAAATGACCTGTGAGCTGGCTTTTTCTTGCTTTGGCTGGCAAAGTGGAACTTGATCTTGTTCGTTTCCCTCCAACTGACGAGACTGGTGGACCATCGTCTCCTTCAATCTCTTCACCCAAATAATTATTGTTGTCTTGAGTTGATTCTGAATACATCTACAAATGGCAATACAACTTGAATTAGACACTTATCTACAAGTTTAGTAACCAACAACAACAAAAACACATGTTTTCTTACAAAACATCAACAAAAACACATAATAAACAAAAGACCAACACTGTTTTAAAAAACCCGAAATCTATGTTTCAAGGATGACATGTGAATCTATGACTCTTATACAAAAGAGAACAATACTTTAGTGTTCCTGAAACTAGAATCAATATCCATTTGCAGAGACATATTATGGTTTGTTCAAACTATGCGACAAAGCTTCAAGACAAAAGACCATACAGTGAAGAACGATGATGAAGACTAGCACTCTAGCAGAGAAGAGAAGATTCGAACAGAGAAGAACGGAAAATACAGGTGAGTTGATGCTATGAACTTCGAATAGAGAAATCGCTCTGCCGCTTCAGAGGGAACAAAACGATTAGGTTTAGTTGTTAATGAGTATCTATTTAGCTTATATACATAGGGTTAATAGTCGGTTAACCGTCGGTTTACTCCCTCCAAACTGAACCAAAGGTAAAACCGAGCTAAAATTATTTCTATTCTTATCGGTTAACCCTAATCAGCTGAACCGAACCGTTTACCCTGAATATCGGTTCGTTTCGGTCGGTTTGGTTCGGGCCAGAATCGCAGGCCTACTAGAAATATTCTAAAGACTTAACTCTAGCAACCTACAGAAGTCAGACAACAACCAATCGAGCCACTAGAATATCCTTATCTTCATTTCCTTGATTTCACGATCGCACTTTGTCTTTACTTGCACCACAAACACAAATTGAGATGCATGATTATTTTATAAACACACAGTAAGGCAATCCTCCCATCTACTAGGTTATACACAAAAGCAATAAGATCTCTTCATGCCACAAACAACAAACAATAAAACAAACCAAGCAATATACAAATCATTTGCGTCATTACCGCTATTGAAGAAGGGTGTTGACCGACACCTTGCTCGACACCCTGAAACCCTAGCTTGTGTCGACCGACACCTTGCTCGACACCCTGAAACCCTAGCTTGTGTCGACCGACACCTCCACATGGTGTCGATCGACAGTCACCAAAGTCATTGAATCGTCCTCGTGTTGGTGTCGGTCAACACCAGTTCGATTTCTCTCGACCAGAAACTTCGAATCTCGCCTCCAAGCTTCTCCCATCCGATCCATACATCCAGAAAAGCAAAACCCAGCCATAAGAGCCACGAATACCCATAGAGAACTCAAAGGAAACAATCACACAAGCACAAAATCACCTAAAATAGAGATCTTAGCTTAAATAAGCCATGTTCTTGCACTCACCTTAGCCAATCAACGAGATCCAAGCCCCAACAACGAAAACTAGCTCCACAGAAACCTTCCCACACGTTTCTAGCCTTGGAACCTCACTCTCTAGGAAGAAGACCACACCAACAGTGACAAGAATCTCCAAAAACTCAAGAACGCTCTGTGGAACTCTCCTTTCTCCCTTTTCTCTCTAAAAGTGTTAAAAGCGGCTAAAGAGGTGTCTCGTAAAAGTGGCTAAAGAGGTGTCGACTTTTCCCTTTTAAAATCGGAACTAGGGCTCTCGTAAACCAACCACACAAACCTGAGGATTAAAATCAAACCGATTAATCCATCCGCAAACGGTGTCGACACCCCAACCAAAAACCCAATTACTGGTTCGCGGGTGTTACATTAGTAAAATAAATACAATAACCAATAACCATTAAAAAAAAATATGAAATCAATTCCAACAATAATCCAGAACACAAACAAATCATAAACCAGCAATCCTAACAACTGTTCTAGACCAATAAGTTCCACTCTAGCATCCTAACACAGACACAGAGCAAATAACCGAGCCTCTAGAACATCCTCCTCTTCATAGCCTTGATTCCACGATCACACTTTGCATTTACCTGCACCACAACACAAAAGATAGGCGTAAGTATTACCAAAAATACTTAGTGAGGCAATCATTCCATCTATTGGGCTATACACACAAGCAATAAGATCTCTCATGCCACAAACAATAACAATAAAACAAACCAGGAACATGCACCAAGCAACACAACATAAACCAGATTCTGCAGAAGGGTGTCGACCGACACCATGTGGTGTCGATCGACACTGGTCATCTGGTGTCGACCGACACCTCCACATGGTGTCGACCGACACTCGCTAAGTCTCCGAGTCATCCTCGCGTTGGTGTCGACCGACACTGATGTCGAGCATCAATTTCCTTCGAACAGAACTTCTGAAACTTGCCTCCAAGCTTCTCCTTTCCGTCCCACACGATCCCAGGATCGAATCCAAGCCTCAAGAGTCACGAAAATCTCATAAACAACCACAAGAAACATCCACATAACACACAAATCACAGAAACAGAGATCTCAGCTTAGATAAGCCATCTTCATGCACTCACCTTTGCAATTCAATGAGATAAACGACCAACTCACGACCAGAAACCTCCACAGCAAGCTCTCTTCACGTCCTTAGCCTCAGATCTCACTCTTCCAAGCACAAAGCTTTAAAGAACAACCCAAGAACTCACCAAAACTCAATGAGAAGCTTTTCTCTCTTTTTTTCTCTCTCAGGAACGAGAAACGGCTGAGAAAAGAAGAGAAGTCGACTTTTTCCCAATTAAAGTCGAGTTTAGGGCTTTTCCAAAACCAACCACGCAAACCGGACAATTAAAAAATCGAACCGGTAACACATCCGAAATTGGTGTCGATCAACACCGTCACTAAATTCCCAAAATTTGGATCGCGGGTGTTACAAGAAGTCTATTGGAACCAATGTTGGTTCGTTTTTAAAGTCAGGCTATGATTTCGAGACGAGTTTTGTTGTATCGTTGACAAGGATATGATTTCGATTTCACGTATTGTATCAGAGACGAATTTTGTTGTAGTGTTGTGTGATTCATAATGGGGAGTGAAAATATAGTATTATAATTTGTAAGAGCTAAATTTCCTGTTACTTTCTCTCTATTTTGTATAGTACATTGGTAACTCTAGGAGATTACTAAATTTAGTTCTCTCTTATAAAGTCATCATCATGTGTGTTTTTCTTCTACAATGGAAAGATTTAAATTGGTCCAAAAGTGGAGGGATCCCATTTGAGCCTTTAACTTCACACAAGAAGACTTCTGCTGGAACACGTATGCTTGCAAGTCACCATTAGTCTTACCGAGTTATATTGACTCACTTATTATTTAATTATTGCAATTAGACTTCGTTACATTTGCGTACGCCAACTTTTTTAGAACCAATAATTTGTGACTTATATCTTAAGTATATGTACAAATCTTCTGCCAAATGTAGTAATCTGGCCACGTTGGGAAAAAAACAATGAGAATGGTAATGAAAAATGATGTAGATTTTCTTGCGTTTACATTTATATATGGTTACATTAGCAGAAAATGTATTATTTTCTCCAACCCAATTTCTAGAAATTCTAGACGCAAAAACACAGTATTATATTTTTACTTGTAAGTCATAACGGGTTAATACGAATAATCCCCACGGCATTTCCTAACACAAAGACTGCAAAGGAATCATACAATTATTGATATAAGGACAATTATAACTGATCATATTAGATTCTAAAAATAGTAGTTATATACTGTTATATTTTGTTGCCTTAAAAATCAAAGGGAAGGTAGAATGAGCCATGGCAGCTTTGAGAAGGATAAGTAAGCAACATGTAATTATGTAACTTTAAGTCATAGAATTGCCCAAAGGATAGATAAGTAACATGTATAACTAACTAAACTAACTAACCATGTAACCAACATAGTACAAATCTTTTTAACTTTGTAATTTACTCTAATAAGAAATGAAAACTTTAAACTGAAAAAACATAAAGCAAAAAAGGAATAGAAATTGACCTTTTTTAAGGTATCTATACAAGAAGATGTTACAAAAGTGATGTAACATTTGGTCATAGAATTGCAGTGTGAAGCATCATCCATCATACAACGATAAATCTTGAAGTTACATTTTCTTGCACATTTCCTCTTGCGTTATTTAGCTTATTTGCAGACTTTCTCCCCACTCCTTTTTGCCTATTTTGCTTCCCTCTCTCTCCTTTCTCTACCTCTCTTTCTCACTCTTTATATATATATACATGATACATCCATCCATTATATAAATTGTCGAATGTAAAATCACGCTTTACTCGTTTCTCTACATCATCAACAACTCCTCAAGTCATCACTATTTAAATAAACGAAAAAGCAAGAAAGAAAGATTGATAAAGTTAAAATCAATTCGAATGCGATTTTTGAGTAGGAACGGAGTAAATAAAAAGAACAGCCAAGAAAGTTTTATAATGGATTCAAGAAAGTTTGAAGACGACGAAGATCGAAGTATTCGTTTGCAGGTTTTTATCACACTAAATTTCTAACTTCTTCTTTAATGTAAGCTGTTTTTTAGTTCAGATATTTCCATGAAAACTTTTAATCAAGGTTTTACATTTTCACTTAATATTGTCCTCTTTATATTACAAAGATTAGAATCAATAAATATCTCAAATTTGAACTTTGAAATGCTGATCATATATTATTTTCTAACAAAAAAAAAATCAGTTTAAATATTATTAGTTTTAACTTTTAACTATACTCTTCATTTTTTTTTAATAGGTATCCGAACTTGAGAAATTGGAGGAAGCTGTAGGTTCAAACGACACCGTATTCGATCTAAGAAGCAGCATTGAGAAAGGCGACAGCGGCGAAACCGCAGACGCAGCTTCCGTCTCATCCGCGTTTGCGTTTCGGAGAAAATCAACAGTCCCAGCTCCGGAGAAGAAGCTAACGCTGTTCGCTCTACAACTCGCGATTCTCGAGAAAACCGCAACCGGAATCGGAACCCTAGGGTTTATCTGGGCCACGGTGGTTCTTCTCGGCGGCTTCGCGATCACGCTCGACGGTTCCGATTTCTGGTTTATCACCATCATCCTCCTAATCGAAGGTGCTAGAATCTTCAGCAGAAGCCACGAGCTCGAGTGGCAACACCAAGCCACGTGGACCGTCGCCGGCGTCGGAATCAGTAGCTTTCGTGCTCTCCGATCAAGCTCAGCCTCGCTTCTCAGGAACCTAAAACGAATCAGGTTCAATTTTTGCATTAATCTACCTGGGCCTAAGCCCATATATCCCTCAGGCCCAGGACCAGGCCCAGGCCCAGAATCCGGAACAGAGCATATGTTAACTAATCGTTTGTGTGTGTTCTCTGCAGTGGTTCGATCTTTAAGCCACGATCGAGGGAAGGGACGGCGACAAGAGACTGTGTCGTTAGAGAAACGACGTTGGAGACATGGAAGAACTCAGATGTACCTCTTCTTCCATACGCGAGATGGTTCTTCATCTCCAGTACAGTGAGTAGGCTTCTTTACTGGCTTCAGCTTCTATCTGCAACGGCTTGTGTGGCTTTGGCTTCTTACAAGCTTGTTAGGCATAACTATGGAGATGTTCACAAAGGAGATACTGATAAGAGGAATAGACAGTCTGCTCTCAACATATTTTATGCCCTCGCCTTTGCTGAGGCGTTGTTGTTTCTTGCGGAGAAAGCTTACTGGGAGTGGCAAGTCAGTTGTTGTAATTTGCTTGAGAATGTGACTAGAGAGTGTGAGTTTGGTGTTACTGGTTTGGTTTCGATCAAGAGGTTTTTCTATGATTCGTATTCGAAGTGTGTTAATGGGAGTATATTTGATGGATTGAAGATGGATATAGTGAGTTTTGGTATGGAGCTTTTGGACTCTAACTCGTCTGATGAACAGCTCATTGGAGTGAGGATTCTTAGGCAGTTTTCTGTGACTGAACGGTACTCTGAGGATACTCTTGAGAAGATTGGAATCAACTTTCCTGTCATTGAAAGGTTTGGTCTTTACTATTCAATATCTCAGAGCAATGTATCAAGGAACTAAGGAAGTATTGGAATTGTTGCTAAGTTTTTGTTTGATCTTACTAGGTTGGTGGAGATGTTAAACTGGAAAGATCTGCAAGAGGAAGAGATAAGGAGATCAGCTGCTGAGATACTATCGAAACTAGCTGGCAAAAAGCAGAACTCTTTAAGAGTCGCTGGGATCTCTGGAGCAATGGAATCGATTTCATCTTTATTAGAGAACACGAGATCATCAGGTGAAGCTCCTGATGAGATTGGAGAGAAAAAAGTGTTCCACGACCATAATCTACATTATGATTTCTGGAGATTCAACAATTTGGGACTTTTAATTCTGAAGAAACTAGCTAAAGATCATGACAACTGTGGAAAACTAGGCAACACGAGAGGTCTTCTCCCCAAGATAATTGATTTCACACACGCGGATGAAGTTATGTTGAGGGATGAGAACGCTGACATCGCGAGGTCACGGGTGCTGACACTGAAACGGTCGCTGCAGCTGGTGAAAATGTTAGCTAGTACAACAGGGAACACAGGGAAGTGCCTCCGGAAAGAGATCTCTGAGATTGTATTCACAGTTAGCAACGTGAGGGATGTACTGAGACACGGGGCGAGATACCCTAAGCTGCAGAAGCTTGGGATTGGGATCTTGACCAACCTTGCGCTTGAGGCCGAAGCTAGGGAGAGAATTGGTGGAACGGGTGGTGTTCTGAAAGAGTTGTTCAACATATTTTTAAAACGGAAGACACAAAGGGATGAGGGAAATGAGGGTTGTGTGAGGATTGCTGCAGGAGAAGCGATAGCAATGCTTGTGTTGGAGAGCAAGTGTAACTGCCTCCATGTTCTTAGGCTTGGCGTATTGGGAAGACTTGTGGAAGCACTTGAAGTTCCTTCAATCCGTGTAAATGCTGCAAGAGTGTTGAGAAACTTGTGCTTATACTCTGGTGATGACTGTTATCATGACCTGAAGTTCGTTAAAGCAGCAGCACCAACGGTTAGTTGTTCTGTTATATAAATTTGAATTGAAAAATTTACGCCCAACTCGAATCCAATAACAAATCCGGAAACTTTTCTCTTTTTTTTTGTTGCAGGTGTTGAGGTCAATAACATCAGAAGACAACAAATTACAGGAAGTGATGGTGGGATTGGCAGCACAAGTTTTTAGATTCATGAGTTCGAAAGAATCGGGATATGTTTTCATGGATTCAGGGATCAAGAGGCAGGAACTGGCGTACTCATTAGTCTCGATTCTGAAAAAGAACGACAAGCCAGCGATCAAGGTTCCAAGAATCAGGAGGTTTGTGATCGAGCTGGTGATTTGGATGATGGAAGATGATGTGGAGAACAATGTAGCAGTGTTTAGAGAGTTGGGTCTGAAGAAAGAGCTTGAGAAAGTTCTAGAAAATACAGCTGAGCTCGAGAACTTCGATGTTTTCTCCGGTACTGTTGGACTAAGCCGTCATAGCAAAACAGTCCATTCACTAGCCGAGCTAGCCTTGAAAATTCTTGAGGATTCCTGAACCATACACAATCATCCTGCAATCTATCTCAAAGCTCTGCATTTTTAGAGCTGCAAATATTACGATTCATTGTTTTGTAAGAAGGAATGAATTACAATGTACAATCATGCAATATATTCTTTAATTTATTGGTTTAAACTTTAAAATATGCAACAAAGGTCCACACACCTACCTTTTCACTCTCTGCGTCTCTCTTATTTTTCCGGGAAAGATGTTTTATATTTCTCTATCTCTAGCTATTCTTTTCTTCTTCTGCGCAGAAGACAGCAAATAAGCAAAATGGTTTTGGTAGGATTTGATTCTTTGCCCAAAGTTAGGGATAAAGTAAAGAATTTAAAAGATTGCTTCCAGCTGAAGGAACTTTCTATTCCTATGAACTGGATAAATATATGACACATACAGAGATCTTTGTGATAATCCCAAGACAGAACCAAGAGTAAAAGACCTGTCTGTTTATTACATTTGTTGTCGGAGAATCTTGTAGGCATGGCTTCAGGAGGATCAAAGTCGGCAGCTTTCATGCTTCTGCTGCTGAATCTTGGTCTTTATTTCGTTGTCACCGTCATCGCTTCTTGGGCTGTTAATCACGGCATCGAGAGAACTCGCGAGTCCGGTACTTTTAACAACTTCTCTTAGTTAGCAAATAAATCCTACATTTTTATAAATTTGAAAACGTCATCAATCTTTTTTTTTTTTTTTTTTGTAGCGTCGACGCTGTCTCTTCCGGCGAAGATCTTCCCGATATACTTCCCCGTGGGGAACATGGCGACTGGTTTTTTCGTAATATTCACGTTGATCGCCGGCGTCGTCGGAATGGCCACATCACTCACCGGAATCATGAACGTTCTTCAGTGGGACTCTCCGAATCTTCACTCTGCCGCCGCTTCTTCTCTCATCTCTTGGTCTCTCACTCTCCTCGCCATGGGGTAACTCACCATCCGGTTTATTATTTAAATCAAACCGTGTTTTAATCCGGCTCAATTTAAGAAACCAAATCTTAACCGAGTATAATGTTTGGTACACCACAGATTGGCATGTAAAGAGATCAACATAGGCTGGACCGAAGCTAATCTAGTGAGCTTTTTTACCCTCCTCCTCCTTTTGTTCAAGAGAATTTGCAAAATGTATATTTTTTATGGAGATTAAAATTGTGTTTTGTATTTGCAGAGAACTCTTGAAGTTTTGACAATAATTGTGAGTGCTACTCAGTTGGTGTGCACCGGAGCTATTCACGTTGGGGTTGGAGAAACTGTGGCTGGAGAAAGGCCTCACGTTGGGAGAGTTTGAGTTTCCAAAGATTATATATTATGCATTTGTTTAAGTAAGATGGTGTAATTGTGTGTTTGTGTTTTGTATGTTGTTGATTGATTTATTCTTTTGCTATTATTTTATGTACCATGATTATGAATGTTACTATTATGTCAATCAAGTAGAATGAAAGATGATAAATTAAATAATTTACAAACCACTTTTAGCTTTCCTCTTAACAAAAAGAGCACATCTTGGTAATTTAGAAACCATATGTTTAGCTTTCATCTTACCTTTTTAGGTTTGCCAGCAAAAAAGATCATATCATCATAGCTGAAGGAAGCATTTTTTTTTTGTTTTAAACATAATTTTGATCACGGAGGTAAATGGGAATACTATGTATTCATTTCAAGTAATAATTAACTTTCATTTTTAGGAGTAGCTAGCACGAAATGACGCAAATGTATAATGTTCCCATTTTGTAGTTTTATAATTTTTTTTTAATTTTATACTCTACATATTAAAAGAGAGGTTTTTCTTGTGATGTGCCTAGAATTCATAATCTTGCCGATTTATCTTGTGAAATGAGGCATATATATAGAATGTTGCCCATTTTTTTTGTCTGATTGTCTTCTACTGTTGTCCACAAACAATTTTAATTGCTTCAGCGTATCTGACATATTTTGAGATTCATAATTGATCAAATATTTGATGAGGCCAGAGAGATCTTAATGTTGCAATCTCATAAGTTGGATTTAAAACCTCGAAACAAAGTAAAGAAGAAAAATCTTTGCTTGCTTTGCATATGGAGTCGATCTCATCTCTTGTAACCATCATACTAAATCTTGCATATGATGAGACAACAATAAATAAAATCACTATATGAACCAATGTCAATTTCTTTTTGACTGATGGAACCATTTTTCTATTCCAAACGTTTGACACCTTTTGTGAGATAATTATATCTTACTATATTAATTGGGAAGTGCATATATGAAACTAATCTTAAAATGTGTAAAAAATTACATTCAATTGCCATTAAAAAAAATTAATTAAGTTTAATTAACTAATTTAAATAAATATAATTAATTAAAAATAAAAAACACTCACAGATCAAATCTAAAAAAAAATCTAAAAAAATATTTTCTCTCTCTAATAAATTATGGACGAAATTACTAATTATTTTTTAAAAAATATATAAACCAATCAGAATTTTAAAAACTAAGATTTTATATCCAAGTATACTATACAATTATTTTTAATAACTAAATTCTAAGATTTTGTTAAGATTTCAAATTATGATTCTCCTATCATCTTTATTTTATTTTATTTACAAATTGTTTGAAATTTTCATATATTACTTATAATTAATAAAATGCATATTTTTTCTGCATATATTGTGATTTGAATTTTTTAAAACGAAGATATATTATCATGTGTGTTTTAATTTCCACATTGGCGGGTTGGTAAAACTAAATTTATATAGATGATAAATTAATAATTTTTATTTGCTCACAATTATAATATTAAAATTACTATTTTATATTTCACAAACTAATAATGCAAATACAACAAACAAACAATATAAAACTGTAATAATACATCAAAAATAAAATACTATAATATTCTAAAATAGTTAGTATTCAAATAGACTAATAGATTTACATAACAATTAAAAATAAATATTATCTCAAACAAAATAACTTTTTTAAAAAAAATAAAACAATAATTTTTATTTTTTATTTTTTTTTAATGTTGACCCGTGCTTTAAACACGAGATATATCCTAGTATACAGTATAAGCTAAAACATATCTTCAAATTTAATGCTAACAAATTATGTACCATAATAATAATATATAGAAAGTTGGTAGTTTAGATGTGTTACTGTTTGACCCAAGAAAATAGATATGGTAATTTTATAGTGGTAGATAGGTGAATATATAACAGAAATTACATAATTTATATATAATTTTACCAGTTTTTCTGGTACAAATATGATTTTATTTTATTTTACTAGTACTTTAGATTAAATCCCTCTCTCGTAAGGTACTCCTGTACAAACAATATAGTTTGTTTCTTTACAAGACTAAAATATTTTGATGACTATAATTTTATTCATACATGTTTTAAAAAAATATATAAAATTACTACTAAATCGAACAAAAAAGAATATATATTTAATTTTGACAAAATAAAAATCAAAAAATTTAAAATTATTGTTTATAATCAGTATTTGCCAGCACAAAAATGTGGGTAACTCTCCTAATATATTTATATGTATAACTAAATTCATCTTATACAATTGTCTATACAATATTTCTTGAACTAAACATATAATTATGATATTTCTGGAATATTTAATTAAAAACTAGTGAATCTGAAAAGAAACCAAATTTTTTATAAAAACAAATATTTAATATAAAATCAATAAAAATGTATGTTTCTCTATAACTCTATATTGCTTTTTGCCATGGAAATTTTACGTCTAAGAGTGAGAATAGTAGAGAGAAAATAAGATGTTGATACATTTGTATACGTATATACAGAGAATTCTAGTTGTCCAAGTTGTGCTTTTTAGCGTTCTAGTTTTGTTGTGCTGTTATCCACATTTACCATTATGGTAAAAGTGGTTCTGCATGAACTTGTATCACAGTAAGTATTCCTCATCTAATTTCTTATCGTCTAAGTTGTGTTTTTTTAGCGTTTTAGTTTTGTTGTGCTGTTATCCACCTTTTACCACTGTGGGTCATGTGTAATGAAAAGGGCATTTGCCCAAGGCCACAAAATAGTGAAAAATAAAAATTGGAAAGCCACGTATCTTTTTAGTTAGGTTATATATTTTACTTATGTTTTGCTCATATTTTATATATATATTGCTTATTTTTTTGTTAATATCTATTGAACATATCAAAGAACCAAAAAATGACTAATTTCCATTATATATATAAACAATCACACCTACAATTATATTTATGTAGAATTTAATGTAAACTATATTTAATGTATCAAACAATCAAATAACTTATATATATATATAGATGATTTTATCATAGTAACAAAATAATATAAATCTATAAACAATTAAAAATACATATCATCTAAGTATGGTATAGGTAACCATATATATATATATTACTTTTAACCTTTTTTAATAACAAATACCATTTTTTTTTTATCCACCCTAAGCCTATGTGACTAACCACGGCAGTGATTTGAGGTTGTAGATGATAAAAGAATATGTGTTTTTGTTACCTCGGGAGTGGAATGTAGAAATTTTTTGTCGAGATTTGTAACCCATTGTGGGAAGTCATCTTTAATCTTGAATTCGACATCTCTCATTGTAGAAGAACTGACTACGCGAACGAAAGTGGACAATGTTATTAAGGTACGAAAAAAGTTGTAACCGTTGTTTGAATCTCCATTGTACGTAAGAGAGTAGAAGATTTTTTTTTGTTTTCTCTCTTACGTAAGTTTGTTGAACATATCAGAAATTCAGAATGAGAAAAAAAAAAACAAAAGTTAAGAAATAATGAAATGTTTGAATTCATATCACTCAGGGTTTGTTTGTTTATATAAGAAAACAAAATGAACATTAAATTTTGTTTGAGTGTATGTTATTATAATTACCACTTCGGATCGTTCACATGCATACACACGCTTTCTAGTTGAGCTTTCTACTTATTTTCACAAATTATTGATATATATATATATATATATATATATATGTTCATCAATTAATGTTTCACCAACCCTTCAATTTTTGTTCGACTTTATGCAGATGTTGTAGTTAAGCATTTGTGTGGCTTATTACGTCAATGTAATGACTTCTCTTTGATTTAACTTGGTTTTTCAAAAAATAATTTTATCCAAGCGCATTTTATTCCCAGCATAGAATTATGATTCGGCCAGGAAAAGTTCCGGTTCAATCTGACGACCAGTTCCTAGCTGATCACGAGACGTCGTGACTTGCACATTTCATATGATAACTGATAAGTAATAACTTATCTTTGTTTCGACAAAAAGACGTGCAAAAGTAACTTTTTATTATAAATCTTGTACAAACGTATAACACCCCTCCCTCAGTCACTATTTCTATCTATGTCACGGGTTGTTCATTTATTTTATCTAATATTTTTTTTTTCAAATGATTATTTTGTTTATTATCTGTGTGCAATAAAGTTAGAATCACTAAGCTTAGACTAATTTATTTTCAAATGACCTTTCTAGAAAACAAAAAAAAAAGAGATTAGTCTAGTTTTTGCAGTCGAGATGATAGCTCTGATCTCTTTACTCTAGGTTCGGGTTCCTACCAAATCTATATTAAGATTATAACATTCACACTTGCCCAACTCCTACGGTCCTACGGAGTGTGGTTTAAGTACATGTCCTTGATCATCTTGCAATAAAGACCTTGGCATAATGGTATACAATATACACCAACATCTCCAATGGTCCAAGGAGAGCTTTGCACATGCAGCCGCTGTGGCTATTCCATGTTATCATGCTTCAATCATGGCCTGAGCGAGAGCATAACTGAATCAGGGACCGTACTGTGACATAAGTTTTGAATAATTTTTACATCAGTTACAAACAGAGAAAAAATCGTTAAAAATGATTGATTGATCATGTAAACTTAGTATTCTGATCATGTAAAATGATTTATTTGGTTGATGCGAATATAAGAAAAAGGTATTGAAAATAATAATATTACATTACTGCTACATTCTTTGCTTCTACTGACTTAAGCATCAAAATCAAACGATTTGATTCACTAAACAGGATCTATATCTTCCTGCTCCCACCAAAACACACAAAGTCCTAATTCTGATCTGTTCTTTCACTTTCTCAGATCCTTTGGAACAACATAAACAAACATACAAGATAACAAACATGTCATCGATCCACCACCGGAACCACCATTACAATGATGATTATCATTAGGAACCACAAAACTCCCACCTCCACCAACACCTGATCCACCTCTTGCAGTGATAATGTTATCAAAAAGGTTAAGATTAGACGGCCACCAAGACTTCATGTTCTTCAAGTAATGCCAAAAAAACACCTACAGCAACGATAACACCGCCAAAACTCCACTTAAATCCTTAGTTTCTATAACACAAGAAACTTCAGCAGCTTTCAGGCATGAATGCAATTAGACATGACACAAATTGATCTCAATTTCAGACATGAGAATGAAGAAGATTGGTCTTACATGGTCAAAGCCGAGTTCATCATCTCTGCCAACAAAGTTTCTTCCCACCCTCACGCATAATTTCATAAGCAAGCTTATACTTCTCCAGAGACGAAGTCCCAAACTCTATATACTTAGAAGCAGCCTCTCTCAAACTCCAAACCATCAAGGCCTTAAGATCCTGAGCACTCACGCCTGACTCCATATCACGCACAAACCCAAACTCCGCGTTCTTGGTCCATCGGTGCAGTATATACCGAGACGGGAGCTCTCTTATGTCCAAAAGATTAAACACTTTCAAGATATGTCTACAGAGAAGTCCTTCGTGCTCAAACATCTGACAGCTGCAACTCGAATTAAGATTCGACGCACTGAAAGTCACAGCGTGTTTCTCACTCTC
>NC_025692.1:4880758-4939729 GCF_000633955.1 Camelina sativa | reverse complement strand
AGCCGAGTTCATCATCTCTGCCAACAAAGTTTCTTCCCACCCTCACGCATAATTTCATAAGCAAGCTTATACTTCTCCAGAGACGAAGTCCCAAACTCTATATACTTAGAAGCAGCCTCTCTCAAACTCCAAACCATCAAGGCCTTAAGATCCTGAGCACTCACGCCTGACTCCATATCACGCACAAACCCAAACTCCGCGTTCTTGGTCCATCGGTGCAGTATATACCGAGACGGGAGCTCTCTTATGTCCAAAAGATTAAACACTTTCAAGATATGTCTACAGAGAAGTCCTTCGTGCTCAAACATCTGACAGCTGCAACTCGAATTGAGATTCGACGCACTGAAAGTCACCGCGTGTTTCTCACTCTCATTCCCGCATTTCCTCACCAGGAACCTACTGATTGCTCCTTCTTCGTATGTCTTTAAACAGAGGTAATTGTAAGACTGTACGAGTTCGCTCTGGAAGATTCTGAACACTGTTAGCGTGTAGAGTCTTCTGCATTGTTCTTCCACTGGTTCTTTTGTCTGCAGAAACGGCTGCAGGTTGTAAGAATTGAAATCTTCTTTTCTTTCCTCTTCCCGTCTCTGCTCGAGTGCTTGTTCATATCGAGAAATGAACTCTCTGAGAGGCGTCAGAGCGTCAAGTGAAGCACCAAAGAAAGGCTCAATGGTTCCATTTATTGGGATTCCAGCGAAGAAGCTTGCTCTAAGATACGCAGGAACCCAATTCTCACGCTGTTCATAGATCTCTCTGAGCCAAATGTCGTCTCTAAGCCCGTATTTGTTGATGAGAGCACTCCAAACTGAGTCAAACTCGACCGTTGTCTGAGTCTGGTATATACATTTCTCGTATTCATACTTGAACTCGCTTGGAAACGGTCTGAGATTCTCCTGCTCCTTTTCCCTAACTTGCCAAGCTGAGTACCGATGATGTGCACCGGGAAAGACTTGGACCAAAGCTTGCTGGATAGGCAAATCTTGATCAGCTACAATGGATCTTGGACGACGACCTGACATGGCGCGAAGCCATGTCTGAAACAACCACAAGAAAGCCTCTTTAGATTCGTCAGCAATCATGGCACAGCCAAGAAGCACAGGTTGCCTATGATGGTTAAAACCAATGACAGTAGCAAACGGAACAGCGTAGTTTCCTTTTCGGTATGAAGTATCGAAAACAACAGTATCACCAAACTGACTACAAGCGAATCTTGCTCTGCTATCCGCCCAAAAGATGCTCATACAGCTTCCATTACTGACATCCAACTCGACCGCGTAAAAGAATCCCATGTCTTCGGTTTGTCTAGACTGAAAATAGTCTAGAAGCAGCGGGTACCATTCTTTACCGATTCTGTTCTCTCGTGTTTTCTTGATGTTGTTGCCGAAGTCGTTTAGTTCAATAAGATCAACAGAATCCAATCCTCCGGTTCCATCATCCGTTATCTTTTTCATACCGGCGTCATTCTTCTTCCCTGGTTCAAGGTCATGATTATGATCTTTATTGAGACGGTCAACGATCCAACCACCAGAGTCTTGTCTTTTGATTCTCATGTAAGCGCCACAACCCATTCTTGAAGGATGCTGAAACCCTTCTCTCGAACAAACAAACCGTCTCGATGTGATTGATCCATCGACTTTCGAACGGAACAACTGACCAATCCGAACTCTAAACCCAACAACTTCAGCATACGCCTGATAAAACTGACACGCTTCATTAGCCGAACCAAACTCCAACCCTGCGTACGGCTCAGTACCAGTAACAGCCTTAGATTGCTGCATTTGATGATGATGATCGTCACTCACTTCTCCTTCACCACCACCACCGCCTTTAAAGCGTTTGAAACCACCACCACGGCAAGACCGTGGTTCTCTATCAGACTCATCAACAACTTTCATCTTAGGTCTATGTGGATTAACGGTCACACCTAGCTTAGTAGGAGCAGGAGCTCTAGAAGGACGCGGAGTCGTCTCCTCAACCTGAGTCTCACCTCCAAGCTCATGGTTATGCTCTTTCTGTATCTGGTCAAGAACCCATTTCCCTGTATCCCTTCTCTGCACACGTATAAACGCGGTGCATCCAGTTCTAGAATTCAGCTGAAAACCTTCTTTTGAACACACAAACCTCCTAGACGAAACCGTACCATCAGTTCTTGATCTATACAACTGACCAGTCCTAACCTTAAAACCCGTTCGAATGGCGTAACCGTTGTAGTACTCACGAGCTTCCTCTGCTGTATCGAATTCTAAACCAACGTAAGGTTCAACTCCTGAGCCAGCTTCTTCATCTTCACTTAAACCGTTGTTGTTGTTGTTGTTGTGATGCAGAACCCGTACAGGGTATGCTTTAGCAACCATGTTGTTGAAACTGTTAAGCTCAGTATCTACACTGCAATTACACAAAAGGGTTAATCAAAATCCGAACCAATTCAACAGTAACAAAAACATGACAAATTCTAAGTATACACACTCATCTAATTGAAGCAGAGCAACACAAAGAACGAATAATATATACTAATAAAAGAAAGACCAAATCAGCCATAGCTTTCCCCCAAAATTACTTCTCCATTATCGTCGAAGCGAACCAAAAGACCAACTAAATCGGTAACAGACGGAGATTGCGAGAGAGCTCCAAACTCTCAGCTGTTCGGCGGTTGGAATTCACAAAGATGCTTCATTTCACGACCTTCCACATTCTCTTTGCGCGGGAAATTGATTTGTGGTACGCACAGAATTAATTAGGGATTTCGGCGAAGACGATAGATAGATAGATAGATAGATACAGAGAGAGAGATAGAGATAGAGATAGAGAGAGAAGATGAAGAAACAACAAAAAAAGCAATCCCCTTTTTTAAGACTAAAGAGTAAAGACCAATCTTATATTTGATGTCATAACTGTAATAAAATTAACTATTATATTATTTGTATTACTCCAAAAAAGTCCAAACCTTTGTTATCATCTTCTGGATGTGAGATAACGAAAGATCCAAATAAAAAAGAATTGGGGATCGATCAAGAATCTAGGGTTCCGGTGAAAGGTTTCGACTTTTCTCTTCTCCCGGAATAAAAAGTAAACCTTTTCGTCTGGCTCTACTTCGGAGATTGAATTCGAGTCTGCCCACGAGTTTTTTTGAGTTACGCAATCAGAGAAAAGTTAGCGGAGACGCCATGAGTAGAGGTCAGTCGTATTTGATCAGTCTCTTTAGAAACCGAACTCGACAGAGTCCTAATACCCAGTTACGGAGTCTAACTCTGGAGCCTCGGGATAGTGAATCCAATCCCAATGAGCAGAAATGCGCCGGAGGTGGAACGTATACGGAGATGGCCAAAACCGTCTCTACGATCATGAGAGAGAGACAGAGATGGCAACAAACTCTGGTATCTGATTTCCCTTCGTTTAATTTCGCGGATCCTTTGTTTTTCCGGGAACTGTTGAAATCTCAGAATGTTCTGTTTTCTCTGTGGTTCTTTCGATGGTTGTGTTCGAACTACGATTACACACCTGATCCTGTTTCTTTAAATCTTCTCTTTGCTGCCCTTTTGGATGCAAAAGCCGTGAAAGCTGCTAAAAGGTTTCTCGATACCACTGGTTTTAACCCTGAGCCCACTTTTTTAGAGCAATACGTTAAGTGTCTTAGTGAAGATGGGTTGGTAGAGGAAGCTGTTGATGTGTATAATGTACTCAAAAAGACTGGGATTAGCCCTTCAGTTGTGACCTGCAATGCTGTTTTATTAGGTTGCTTGAAAGCGAGGAAACTCGATATTTTTTGGGAACTTCACAAGGGAATGATGGAATCTGAGGTTGATCTAGAGAGGAACCGGTGTTTGATTCAAGCTTTGTGTGATGGTGGTGAGGTTTCAGAAGGCTATGAGCTTCTCAAGCAAGGTTTGAAACAAGGGCTTGATCCTGGACATGATGTGTATGCCAAGTTGATATCTGGCTTCTGTAAGATTGGGAACTATGCTTGTATGTCGGAAATTCTTCATACGATGATTGCGTGGAACCATTTACCGAATATTTATACATACCATGAGGTTATAAATGGGCTATGTAAGAATAAGAAGCAGGTCGAGGCTTTTTGTATATTCAATAGTTTGAAAGACAAAGGCTATGCACCTGACAGAGTCGTGTATACTACAATGATCCATGGATTATGTGAGAAGGGATGGTTAGGAAGCGCGAGGAAGCTGTGGTTTGAGATGATTAAAAAAGGGATGCAACCAAACGAGGTAACTTACAATGTGATGATACATGGGCACTTAAAAAGAGGCGAGTTTGTGCTTGCTGGAGAATTCTACAGTGAGATGCTCAGAAAAGGCTATGGAGAGACAACGGTAAGCTGCAATACGGTGATCACTGGTTTCTGCTCACATGGTAAATCAGACGAGGCATTTGAGTTTTTCAAGAAAATGTCTGAAACAGGGGTTGCACCCGATGCTATCACGTATAATGCTTTGATTCTGGGATTTTGCAAGGAAAATAAGGTTGAGAAAGGCATGAAAGTATATAAGGAGCTTAAGGCCTTAGGTCTGGAGCTTTCTGGTGTGACATATGCTGCACTCATGAGAAATCTGAAGATGCCTGATTCTGTTGTAACTTCTTCAAATTTACAGATCGTCTGAAAGAAACTACTAATTTTGCTGAAAGTATTGTGCGACTCTAGAACTGTATCGTTAGGTTGATTCATCAGCAAAAAAATGCTGAATTCCATATTTTTGCAGATCTGTAATTGTTTTTGGACCTCTTTTAGGAAATAAAACAAAAAGGGTTTCATTGAATGGTTAAGTGGATGAGTCTATCCATTTCGAAGATTACATACAAAAGCACAATCTTCATAAAAGGGCAACAAAATGCTATGGTCTTTTAACTCTTTATATTATATAAATTATATATGGGGCAACAAAGCATAATCTTCATAATTCTGAACAACTCAGCGATAACAAAGAGAATCAAACGTTACATTACTACACAGTCTACACTCATTAGAAAAAACAGCAGGTTCATGTTTAGACAAGCAGTAATGAAATTTGGACAACACAGAGTTAACTAGAAAATTCATTTGCAGGACTCGGAATCACCATATGGAACAGAGAGAAGTGATGAGGCAAAAGAATGTTTAAAGTTTGAGGTTTTGCAGGCTAGACATCTTTTGGATCTCTTCGATGATCAGCTCCTTTTCCTCTTCGAATTGATCATCTTCGGAACCTAAGTAAGATATCAATTAATGGAATGAGTCTAATTTGGAGGGTAATATTTATAAATATTGCTATCAGGTAGTTTGAATCATACCTTTACCAGGGGACAAATTGTGAAGAAGTTCGAGTAATTTCTCATGGTTTCTTGCCAAAATGATCTTCACTTCTTGTGGCTTATTAGGGTTCGCAACAAAGATCTGTAAGCGCACAATGCGGTTAAAAGGCTTCAAATTCTGATAATAACTTCTCTTCAGAGACCTATTAACAGTTGTTACCAAATCAACTGCCGATTTTAACAAAGAGATACGTTACCTTAAATATATGGAAGGCTGATATTTGAATATTTTTGCTCGAGTCCTACTCAGTATGAAGATGATTAGTTCATATGCAATTACTTATTTGACAAAGTAACCGCCAAATAGGAAAGATGAGACCATAATAAACCGCTTACCTTCAAAAGTGTCATTATGACTTTCAGATAACGAACTTCTAAGATAAACTTCTTCATTATGTGTGAATTTGGAGTCTCCAAAAGGAAATCTGAGAGAAGCTGCACCAACCACGAAACTCCCATAGTTAACAACACTATTCAAGAGGTCATATATATACGAATATAGCACCAACATAAGAATTGTAGCGAAGAGAACCTTCAGTGATTGCCTTCTCGTCACATAATTTGAAGATGTCAAAAGTCTTTCATAAACATCAAAGAACTGAAATAACCATAAATAACCCGTCAGCTAAAGGTTATAGGATCTTCTTAAGTTTTTCGATTCTGTGTTTCATTTAGTTATAGAATTTATAACAAAGAGATACTTCTCATGTCATCCAAACATGAAAAAGAAGCTGAATCAAACCTCACTGTAATGAGAGGTGAGAAAATCGGAGACAACAGAGTCATGTTTTGTGAGAAGATCCTACGAGAGAGGTAAGGAAGTAAGGTATATATAGACAAAACTCCGAAACAAGTCCAAGTCAATAATGTAGTTAAAAAAATCACCTTGAATGTTGAAAATGCATCAGAAGCAACATCAAAGTTAGGCAACTCCACAAATTTGAAGAATAATTCAAAGCAGGCAGACTCTAAAATATACCTGAAACCGCACTACAAGAATTTAACCGCGTGAAAAAAAATAAAAATCTCAACCATCGCGTGTCAGTGAAATCATTTAAACAGGTTCGTAACCACATTGAAAAGTCAAGGCTAGATATGGGATCTGTCTTACTTAGCAAGACTAGGGAATTTAATGCATTCCCTAAGCATACTTCCACAATGCAGAGCAATCTCTTTGTTGTCATAGCTGCTCATAAACAGTGAATTCTCAGTATTGGCTCATATAAGGTTCGGGAAAAAATTCGGCTAGGTAAAAATAAAAACAAAATCTTTACAATATTTACCATACAACCAAAGAGTCAAGCAACTCGAAATGATCTTCAAAGTACTGCACAAAGCAATAAGTCTCGCCGACTTTTTGCTTCAACAAAATAGACCAGCAATGCAGTAAATCTTTTCTTGCCTGCAAACATAACTCAACTCAGCGGGTTCGTTCGTAAACGGGATGGTATTAAATAAACAAAAAGGGAAACAAATTGAAAAATCAGACTTACTTCCCATCCCAAAATGTGTAGCTTATGAATAACAAGAGAGATAACATCTTCTTTGCAAAACTCTAATGCTAACTGTACAGCTTGATCAGCAGCATTTGGTTCAGCCTCACCATCTCCAGAAAGCATTCCTCTCAGAGAAGAAAAATTCTTCTCAACTTCTTCCAGAGCCTAAACCAAAAATAAAGATAAGCTAAACCATACATACACTTCTGCATTCCATACCAATAATCAAATTAAGATTTCCCAAAATCCCACAAAACCAAAAGGCAAAAAATTTCAGCTACAAGGAGATGATCAATCACACCAAACCAAAACAGTAGTTAACGCATAAAGGTACAAACTTTAAACAGAGTATTGAGGAGTTAAAGGCATAAAGGTACAAACTTTAAAATAGAGAATAAAAGAGAGAGAGAGAGAGAGAGAGAGAGAGAGAGAGAGAGAGAGAGAGAGAGCAGAACCTTCTCGAGGGATTTAACTTCGACGACGGTCTTGGTGTCGAGAGCGATAAGACTGTCTCTGATGGCCTTAACGACCTCTTGAGGCGTTTTAGGCCTTGAGGGCTTGAAGAAGGAGAAGGACATTGAGATCAGATTCGGATTCCGCCGCGTATTGATTCAGACGGAATCGTGGATCGAAAACTCATTCAATAGAAAAAGGGCAAAAACACCCTTCTTCCTAGTTCCTCCTGTCCTCGCCTCGGTTCAATTCAAGCAGATCGTCAAATCATCATCGTCATAAAGCACATCTCTTTTATTTTTCCTAATTACGATGTGACTAAAAAAAATTTGGCAACTTTTTACCAGTTTACTGGCAACTTTTATAGTTCCCAACTTATAAAATTTGTAGTCCACTAATTAGCAAGGATTATATAGATAATAATATGTTATCCTTTTGTAATCTTCAGGATCATATTTAATTCCATTTTGTGGAATTCGTTCTGTTATTGTTTACTAATCCGATCATTAAACCCATTAAAAAAAAACATATAAAGAAAAAAATCTTGTTTTGATAGCACAATTTTTTTTTTTTTAATGTGTCACCGTATTGGATTAGAACATATAAAACAGTGTTTACCTTGCACTTATATAAACAATTTAGTAGGATTCTATAACATGAGTCACATAATCTAGTTCTGTTTAATATATACATACATCAAATATATACTGTATTTGTTTTAAAATTTTAGTTTAACCTTTTTTTTTTGAACAACGAATTTAATTTAACTTTATGGTAGTATTTTTATACCGTATGGTTAGATTTTTGTTTCAAGATTTTAGTTTACTATATGTATAAAGTATATATATCACATTAATTTAAATTTTTTATAAGTTTAACATATCATCTCCAAAGTTTCAAAAATAGGATTCACTTCAAAATTAAACCCTAATTAAATTCTGAATTATTAAATTATATTTCTTAAATTTATATTTTAAATGTAAAATAGAAAATCCAATTCTAAAAAAATATGTTTTACAAATAAATTTAAAATATTATAGCTGTTAAATAATATTATTTTAGAAATTTATAGAATATATATTACTGATAAGGTTCCGCCCGATGTGCGGGTTTAAAATTTTGTAAATTAAATTAAATTTACTAAAAATATATTATTATTTGTTGTACTTTATTTATAAGTTTTATTTTTGCTATAATATACTGATTTATATCTATTTACAAATCTTTTATTTATGTTACCATTAAAAGCGTATTTTTTACATCTAAATATATTATATGTTACAAATATATTATTTACCACCACCCAGAAAATGTCTATATAAACACATTAAACCTACTTTTGGCCCACATATATCTGACGGCCGTGAGGCTTTAAATACTTGTTTACCGACCTACAAATCACCATATGATATTTTCTTTGTTTTATCCTCACTCGCACAATTCCGACAATCACTTTCTAAAAGGTCACCCCTCCTGAAATTATTCTAGCTCAAGTACGCTTAACTCTCGAGCCTTGATCGAAAAGATAAATGCATTTTGGTGACATAGGTAGTCAAATCATTTCTTTTAAACATATCCACAAACCAGGGTGTCATAGTTTCCGAACTCCTATGGATCTGTCAACAACAATTTATGTTTTTTCAATCTATCTATCTATGTTTGTTGTAAGCTTGTGTTTGATTAGCCTATTTTATCTAACTATTAGGTTGATGAGATTCTCCTTATCTCTTTTTGGGATTAAATGAATGATAATAATTATGTTTGCCAAAAAGAGGGTCTATGACCAACCAATCAAAGAAATTACAAAAAAAATAATTTGACATAGATAAAAAAATAATAGAAAAATTATAAGCACGATAATATATGAATCCCAAATAATTCAAAGATGAAAAGATAAATTAAATAAAACAATCTAAAAATACTACATTAAATTTTAAAATACAGTATTAGAAAAATAAGATGCATATATTAAATTTATTTTGGTCAACATATTAATTTTATATATTCCAAACTGAAAAAGGAGAAAGTAGAAGAAAATTTTGGTTTAAAAAAATAAGACAAATTTACCTTTCAATTAAAAAAGTTTTACTAATAGAACAAAGTTGAAAGCAATATTTTTGAATAATTTATTTTGTTAGATGAAAAATATGAGACGATCTATGTTTATATAGAAGTGAATATTTACAAAATTTAGAATTAATAATTAACTGTATATTTTCCTTAATCCTATTTCTATTCTTTGTAGAATTAATAACTTAAAATTAAAAATAAGTAATAATGTTATAGTTTCAAACTTTATGAAATATATATATATATATATATATATAATCTGCTTATAATTATTTTAAAAAATTAATTTTTGTAATTTTTGGATAATTATCTTTTTACATTATTAATATTGTTTAAAATAAAATATTTTGTTTTTTTGTTGTAATCTCAAATCTCTCCTATAAAATATTAATTTTTACACTTATAAAAATCTTGTTAATGTCTAACTTTCAAAACTCAACTTTATAATAATAAGATAATTGTTCGGAAGACTTGTTTTAATATTATTTTAACGTATCTCTTTATTGGTTCGATTTTAGATATCAAATGGACGCAATAGATATCTTAATCGATTACAATGTTGGCCCAACGAAGCCCAACTAATGTGTCATTTCGATAATACTAGACCTTTTCGCCATCTTTTCTACGAATCATACAGTGATGTGTATCACTGTGTCACAACAGCGACTATCATAAGAACAAGTGAACAACGATTTTCATCATTTTATTCTAGTAGATTCTTTTTGTTTTTGTTCTAACACATTCTAGTAGTTTCTTTTTCAGGAGTTTATAACGTGTTTCTTGTTAATAGCTAGGTTTGGTTCAGTTAAAGAGAATAACGTGTCTGCAGTTTCTAACTTGTTAACGTGTTTCTGATATATATATCTAAATTTTCATGCAATAAATACAACGATTGGGTCATTCGTCTTCTGATATTCAATACAAATCATACGTACACACACGTCGCATGCAATCTTCTTCTTTTTTTTCGTCTAGATTTATTTTTCCTTCAAGAACAAAACCAAAAAACGAAAATGCAATCAATAAGTTCCCTATATTGCTTCGACTATATATGCTTATGATTTGTCTACCTTAGAGAGCTAAAAAGTGAAACCCTAAAACCCAAACATATGTTTTTATTGCATAGGAGTTAGGGTTTCTGATTTGGAGACACTGTCATATCAATGTGCCCCTTCCCTATCAAACTCTTCATATCCCCAGAAACACCATCATCATATAGCTTCCAACTTCACCCCTTCCAAAAACTCCTTATTTCTCTAAGAATATACTCTATTTTTTATATACGCAAGTATGCCCCCCAAAGACTAAAGATATCTGAGATCATATTTTCGACAAGGTTTCACACGGATCTTAATTATCTTATCAATATGTAAATTTTAATACAGTAAGGTCTTTTTACGGTAACTAATAGTTGCCTCCTTTTCTTTTGGTGTTTCTATATATATTTAAGTATCAGTAACTGAATCCTTCTGGAGAATATTATAATATAGTAAAGCAAAAACTAAAAAAAAAACTCAAATGCGATAAAAATCGTTATAATTAAGAAACTACAAAACAAATCATCATTATGTTTATTTAGCGATTATTTAGCGTTCTTTCAAATTCTCAAGTTCGAGTCGATATTCACATGACATTGTGATTGTCGTTACTATAGGGACGTAGTAGGATAATCATCAACTTAATTATATATATATGAATAAACATCTAAAGAATAGGAGACAAGGTTTATAAGCAAATAAATGAGCCCACAGGCTAAAGCTCAGATGAATATTCTATAACATTGCACAAAAAAAAGCAATTATGAGGGATACATGCATAGGGTTATAATCTAATTATTTGCAGCAACGAATCCAGCTGATTCTTTTTAAGCAAAATAAAAGAAAAGAAGAAGAAACTACTTGTTAATTATATGATTATTAGTCGGTGCATCATCTATATATATATATATAATTTAAGAGTACTAAGATGTCTGTAATCCTCTCGTTAATCCTCAATGTGGAATTCAAATCAAAGTGGATTTTGCTTTCGGTACACCATGCTATTGTTTGGAAAAAAATTGTATAACGAAAGCCCTTTCGGATTAGAACGCATATTATCTTTCTATCGATAGGCTATTTTTTTTTTACTAACTTCATTCGGGTACGCTGGTTGTGTTGAGTAATCGATTCTCAATAAATAACAAAAATTATTGTACGTAAATGTTTGAAGAAGCTATAGAAGCAATAGTGTGTAGGGTAAATGAATCTAATGTACAAAACTGTACATAATTTGGTTTTAGTAAAAAGAGAATCAGATACCTTTTGAAGAGGACAAAGGGTTCTGGGAAGAGGGAACATGATGGCCTCCATGCCTCACCATTCTCTCATCATCAGCTATCTATCTAAGTAAAATAAAAAATAAGAAATTAATTAGATAGACTCACTGAACCAAATCTCTTGAAAGTCTCTCCATTACAAAAGTGTCGCATATAATAATGTCTTGTTGGATTTGCACAATATGACAAAGAGATGACGCATGCATACGCCAGCACGTCTCATTATTGTGGAAACTACTGTTCAACTTTATCTGAACAAACCTGTGCTCAAGCGATAACGATGTACTTCTGTTCGTAGACTATTACGTACGTCGTCTTTGAGCCTCCGCTACGGTTGAGGTATGTTATTATCGCGGCATATATATATATATATATATATATATATATATATATATAAAAGCTAGGTTTATGGAGTATAACATTTTAAGTATACATATATTTAAATGATTATTGTAGTTACTAGCTATGCACAAACATGTGCTCGTTTAGACGTGGTCACCAATCAAACCCCTTATCTTGTCACCAATCAGACCCCTTATCTTTGTAAGCAAAATGATATTACACTTTACATACATTAGGTTTGATTGGTGACCACGTCTAAACGAGGCAATTAAAAAATTATCAGCGGTTGTAAAAGAGGCGGTTAAAAAGAAAGCGGTTAAAAATAACGGATAGAAAGATGGTGTGATAAAAAAGAACGGTTGAGTATTTAGATTGATTGGTAGCATTATAGCGGTTGAATAGTATAAATTATATTAAATTATCAAAAAATGAAAATAAATTTAATTAAAAAATAAAAATATGGAAGATGAAATATTTATATATATGTTAAAAAAATTACAGGTTAAATCTATTGTAATGCACATGTAAAATTAATTTTTACAAACAGATTAAATATCTAATGATATAATAATTAAAAGAACAAATAATAAAATAACACAAAAGAGGTTACTGTACAACCACCTAAAACAAACGTACCATGTAAAAGAGAGTTTGCAATCACTCTTCCAAACACCTAAAATCTATTTTGAACGCTTATTATAACCACCAAATCTAACCACTCTTATGAACCACTCTCTCCAAACGCTTTGTTGATTGGTGAATATGAGAGCGGTTAGTTTGCAAACAAGCTTAATTAGTATAACCAAGAGCCATTGTGCGTAGATGACTGAGTACATATTTTTCTGTACTATTTTTAATTCATTAACAATTATGCTAAACCATCGGAAGTTACTTATGAATATAATAATAGAGTATAATTTTAAATATTTCTTCTTGCGGTGGGGATTTAAACCAAACCGAACTAAACCATACCAAACCAACCAAACTCAAACCGACCTAAATCAAACTCAATTCTATACTCCAACCATTCGGTTATGTTTCTTCTCAACCCAAATGTTTCGGTTCGGTTTAACTCATTGTGTTTCGGAAATTAATTAATTATATTATTAAAATTATAAATATGTGATCTTACCTATGACCACTTGAATTTGATTTATATTTTATTTTATTTTAATTTTTTAATAAAATTAACTAAATATAAATATAGATTTAATTATGTTTAATATTAGGTATTTAATTTTAATTTTCTAGCTTTTCTAATATATTTGATTAATTAACTATTATAAAACCATAATCAAATTTATTTTGTTACATTAATTAATTTTTTATACTTAATTAAAACCGGACCAAACCAAACCAAACCAAACCAATATAAACCGACCCGAACACAAACCAAACCAAAATAACTGCGGTTGAATTTGGTTAGAGTTTTACTAAAATCAAATAAACCGAACCGAATCAAATCTAAACCGAATCCGAACTTAAACCGAGATGTCTTGGACTGAAGCCCCACTTCAAAAATGTTCATCCTTTTACTCTGTTTTTTTTTTCAGTTTGGTAAAGTAACATCAGATTAAGAAAGCACAAGAGGAAACACAAGAGGAAAAAAGAGATCTTATGATTTGATGTGACTTAACTCCACCTTGAACAACGTTCGAACTGAAATCTTGGCCGGTGTCCTTAAGTATGATCCCTTTTATAAAATTAATCCGTTATACAACGTCCATATACAAACCAATTCACTTTGTTTTTCCTTTTGGCTACTGCATAACTTTCAGAAATTCGAAATGAATTTTTACAAAATCTTTGTGGTCTGAAATATAAAGAAACATAAACATTTGGTACACATATTATTTTCATTAAACACTATCTACGTTTCCACAAATTCGAAATGAATTTTTACAAAATCTTTGTGGTCTGAAATATAAAGAAACATAAACATTTGGTACACATATTATTTTCATTAAACACTATCTACGTTTCCAAAAATTCGAAATGAATTTTTACAAAATCTTTGTGGTCTGAAATATAAAGAAACATAAACATTTGGTACACATATTATTTTCATTAAACACTATCTACGTTTCCAAAAATTCGAAATGAATTTTTACAAAATCTTTGTGGTCTGAAATATAAAGAAACATAAACATTTGGTACACATATTATTTTCATTAAACACTATCTACGTTTCCAAAAAAACATAAAGAAATATACACTACAGAAAGAAACAAACGTACCAAACATAAGCGTAGTTGTCACCCAGAGGAGTGACTTAAGTAGGGCCATCATGTTCACATGTCACTGTCTTAAGAAATCAGACTTGTTAGTTTGTGGGGCATAACTTACCTCTTTTGCCCTCGATTTAGGGCGCACTTCCAATGATGCTGTAAAGATTCTCACACTTTTGTGGGGTGCTTGTCCACGTCGTCGGTTCCATCCAAATGACTGGCTCCACAACATATGCATTCAGAAGAGGACTCGTATGACGTAACGTATCTATAGGGATGCAGGATGCTAACTTTCGAATCTTTGGCCTTTTCTTTTTTTTGGTGAAAACAAAAGTATTACTCCACTAGACAACGTAAAAAAAATAGAGTGGGAAGGTTAAACAAAGCTATGAAAAAAATGACAGAAAGCTATACAAATTTTGATTAGATAGATCTCCGACTTGCATGTAAGTTATTTCCGAATTAAATAGTGGTAATCTTTTCTTTTTTTGTACATCAAAATAGTTGGATACTAGTGATTGAATGGTTCATTCAGAATACCCCTTTTTGGCAGGCTTATCCATAAACGATTTTAGTGAGAACTGTTTTTTGATTTTTTATGGGAGATTAGTTTACGTTTCGGTTTTGTCCAAAAAAAAAAAAATTACGTTTCGGCATGTGATCGTTTATTTCTCTTCAAAGCAAAGGTTGTAAACCATCTCCGACTTGATTTATAGCATATAGTTGCCACACACACAAAAAAAGTTGTATATTTAGGATTATTTCTTTTATGGTTATTAAATATGTCTAAGGTCGACGGTTTGACTTTCGATCTAGTTACAATAAGGAGGCAGCAATCAGATCGTACTTTGAACAACTGAGACTGAGTAAAGCGAGTAGAAAGTGTACTTTGAAACTTGAATAGAGAAAAAACAGTAAAGGAGATGATAAGTAAGGCACGCGGCTTCAAAACAGGAGAAGATATATTTTGTGGAGAATTTTGCACACCAAAAAAAAAAGGATTTTGTGGAGAATTGCTTTTTTGGCGTCGCAGACATTTTTTAAAAGAGAAATCGTAGACTTTCTTTTATTATATTTATATGTAATGTGTATGTAGGTTTAATTGAGTCACGTGGTACACAACTATGTAATGGATATGCCTGGTTTTGATCTTTTTTATTCTGAGATATATGTATATGATACAATGTATTCGAAGTTTAACTCCATTGCACCAAGGACTTTCACTAGCTCAACTTTTCAAAAGCCAACATGATGATTTACCCAAAACAACCACAAACTTTCGATGCTAAAATAAAGAAACTACGCATGTAAATAAGTCTTTTATCGAACTATTATGCACGTAAAAGTGTAGATTTTTAAGCTTAAATCTAACAACCAAAACCTCACACCAATATCACAGAAATGAGGTTTTGCATACTCCCTCTGTCTCTAATAGATTAACGTCCTAAGATATATTTTTGTCCCTTAAAAAGTGATGTCGTAGATAAAAAATCTAAAATAATATTTTGTATTTTGTGTTTTTTTCACATGGCATTCATATAATGGTTCATATAATGGTTCATGTTTTCTCTCTTTACCAAAAAGTAATTATAAATTAATTTATAAATTAAAATTAAAAAATTTCTTAATATGTGTGAAAGTGTCAAAACATCATATTATCAGGGACAGAGGGAGTATTAAACAAGTATAGATTTAATATAAAAGGTAAGTTTTTATATAATTGGTTCTTGTTTACAAACTAGTTGGTCTTTGTTCGCAAGTACTTTTGGACAATCCTAGAAACTTAGTAATGAATTATTCCAAATAAAATGACATCATGAAGATGAGTTGGGCACGCATGGAGTGATCCACTATATCTATGGTTCCATCACTTCCATGTTACATAACTAATTGGGAGTTTGGGACGAGTGGTGAAAGTGATATATCTAATCTTATGGAATTCAACTTTTGTTTATTGTGTAACTAAGATATGGGTGTGGAATATTCTCCTTTTTGGTATATGAAATTGTAAACTATATAATTAATTGATTGATTAACAAATAAGGATGTGTGGGTGTTGGAGTGATGGAAGAGACAAGTGAGAGAGAAGATTGGTGGGTGCGCGTGCAGCTCTCTATATGTGGGATTGTGGTCATAATGCTTACTGCTCTCCTACCAGTAAACCTCTCCTCTTCTTTTTTTTTTTTGTGTCTTTTTATATTTATCCATTTTGATGAAATCTTAACCGTCTACTTATGTTTTATTTGTAAATACGTTCTTACTCCAATCCAATGTTTAAAAAGTTAGGTTGTAGTTTGTTACTATTGTACATTAGATTAGTCCACACCTGACTATGTTGGTTTCTTTATCTTTGCTTTGGTTTGATCAGTTTGAATGAAAGTTGTCTCTAACCCGAAGTATATTTCGTATGTATTTTTATTTAGACTAATTTGGATCAATTTAGATAGAGGCTTCACAAATCTGAATTAATCGTTCATTAGTTTTAGGTTTTACTGTGGTTGTGGTTTATAACTGTGGTAATTTCAGAAATATACTGTCTTAAATTAAAAGCTAAGAATACTATCTATAGTAATGAGGAATAATTTTAAGCATTAGATCAATCGATTACTTTTCCTTTTTAGTATCTAAAGTTATTGACAGGCTATCTGGTCCCAAACCCTTTTCACCTATGAACTTGTATATTGGTGGACTATCTAATAATCGTCATAATTTTAGTCTAAACAAATTAAATGGAAACATTGATCATAATAATTTAGTCTAGTAAAATTAAATGAAAGCATTGATCAACAGATTATCGTCCGCACAGTTCAATTGATTCATGCCTTAATTATTAACGGCTAGCTTTAACAGAATATATTTCCTAAGGAGACGAAATATTTGTCTATTTGATTAACTTCAAATAAATCTCTTTTTTTTTTGTGTCCAACTTTTATAAATAAATAAATTTCCAAATAATGATTGTAAATTTTCAGAAATGTCATAAATAGTATACAGAACATACGAAAGAAAATATTTTGATGTGTAGTTGATAGAACAAACAAACACACACAAAGAAACATGGAATGATGAGATTATAAGTGTGAATGGTTACCATGAAACACATTTAAACCAGAAAAATTAGTCATGTTGATTTTGACCTCAAGACATTTTAATTTGATGTTCTACAATGTTCTCTCTTTCTTTTTTTTTTTTTTTTTATCAGTCCTTCATATTTTGGGGAAAAAAACAATTTGTAAATGATGACTTATTAAATGGTTGCTACAATTATCCTGTGCTAAATGGAGCAACACAACTGCGTTCATCATTGAGAGAACAAATTCTCCTTTAATTTCATGGAGATTGATGTTGGCTCCCTTTTACAAAAATAACAAAAAATTGATGTTGTGTATTTCTATAGTATCATAAGATAGATTTTCCAAATTCACTTCTGTAAATAATTTTTGACATTTGTTTTCTTATCAACAGAGTCAACAAAAAGTTTTTTTTTTTGGCAAACGTCAACAACGAGTAAGCTGCTAGGTTTGGAGGTGTTCCTCACAAGTCACAAGCACACAAAATACACACAATTAAGTCTACTAGAAACGTTGACCAAAAAAAAAAAAAGTCTACTAGAAACTTCTGAAAGCATGTAACTTTGATGAAATGGAGCCGGAGGCAGTAATATTTGCTTGTAATATACACACATATGTAATAGTATTTTTTTTAGCAATATATAATTCATGTAATAAAATGGATAATGATAATGCCGGAATAGAGAGTTAGACATAACATTGCATGGAGAATAGAAATGATGTTGAAAGGGCACTTTTGGTATCACGTAACGAAGCATTCATTTCATTCAGTCCTAATTAAAATTGAAAAGAAAAAATATATATATAATTATCAAGTTGCCACGCCTGATCGTCTTTTATTCGGTAATTTTTCCGTTCGATACTTTTTTTAACTAGCGATTTAACTATTAAACTATACATCATCATAATATGTGACTCTCTTTTTTCTTTTGGCTCGTAGCCACGTACCAGTACAAGTTGTTAAATAAACAAACATACGTTAGAAAATCCCAAATCTCATGTACACATACATTAATTATTGTATTACTTAAGAGTTGATTGGTTTAGCCGTCATCGTCGACAAATGTTAAAAAGTATTATTACACCTTCGTAATTTAAACTACTTTAGCTCTTAATCAATCAACACATGGTTGACGTCAGCATACAGGTTATTAAAGTTACGTATATACTACTTGTAAAAAGATGGAGACGTGCAACACACAAGTGTATGTGTTGAAGTAAAAAGGGATTATATATTTATATAATTGCAATGATATTTTTGTGTGTCTAAAACTCCATAGATTTACTGGATCTGGATGAATAAGCTGACTTTAAGCATAATCTTACTTGATCTTGATTTCTTAACAAGACTGTACAGTATGACGACAAAAACACCAAGAGTGTAGATTTATTTTTATATTTTTTATTACGATTTAGATTATTAACTAGATGGCGTATGGTTAAATGTAATGTGTCATGCTGCAGTTATCAGGGTTGTCATTGGTATGTAGTTCGACAATCCGAGAATCAAGTGTAATAGTATTAATATAGGTGTATATATATATATATATATTATCCGAATAATTGAAAACCACTTAAGCGAAAAACAAAATAAATTAAAAAAGTTAACATAATATTAATTTCAATATAATAATAATTCATTCAAATCGCATTTGAACCTAAACCATATTAGACCGATACATATTAGATTATTTATATTTCGATTATTATCCTTAATCAAAACTCCAAAAAACAGAAAATTCAAACAGAAGGTAACCGAAATCTATATGTTCAAGACAAGAAGTGTGGTAAGGGTGGACTAGCTAGCGACTATTGATAAATACTAGTCCGTCTTGATTTCAAATTATCTCTCAAACTATAGCTATTTCTCTTTTGATGTCACTAATGTATATGATTATAATTATGTTGACTGTTGTACATGTTTTAATTTTCTTTTTTCTTTTTAATAAGTTTTAGTAGTCTCGACCCCTTTCTGGATATGACCAAACTAGTTGTGGTCAAATGAATTGAGGGGTAAATGGTGAATGATTCTTATTAAGGCAACAAAATAGAGTCTACTTATGATTCAAACTTTAATAAGGTTTCTCTAAAGTTAGCCCCCAACAAAATCATCTTCAAATTAGCACACGAATTATCATTTCTCTTTCCAACAAAAAAAAGGGTTTCTGCTACAACCAATTATTCATTATTTTCACTAGGTATTATAGTATTCAATTCCAAGTTTTTCTCTCATTGTCGGAAAAAATATCTCTGGCCGTTATCCTTATTTGACCGGTATGGAAATTGGTAATGAACCATTATTTGCTTAGGATATGTGGAGCATTAAAACATACGTATCATTTTAATAATACTATATGTTAAGAGCGGTCAAAAAAAAAAACTATATGTTAAGAATGATTTGACCTTTCGGGTTACTTTGATAAAATCATAGCCAATTTGTTAAGGGTAATATCTTTGACGGTAGAATTAACAAACTTACATGTTAAATTTCCATGCCTAAAATGCGACCAATGTTTACAAGGTAGAATGTATGGTCACCCACAACTACAAGTAGAGCAAAACAATGCTGCCTTAAAATCTAAATATGTCTGTTTTTACGAGAAACAAAAAACAAGAAAAATATATCACTTGTTTTACGTGGATCGGTGCATATTCCATAATATTATTGAACGAAATAATTTAAACTTTGGTTGTCCTTTTTATGTGCATTAGCGATTGTTTGACACACAAGCCACTGAAATTGATGTTTCTTGTAGACACTTGTTCCATTGCCTTTCAAGATCTTTTGTGTCTTGTCCACGATACAGATGTGTGTGTGTGTATATATGGCTAATCAGATATATTATTTAATATGGGCTAAGTAAAAGATATGGGTCCTTTTTGGCATGATGAGTGATATGTAACTGGTGATTCGAACCAACATATATAAGAGAGGCTGATTACTGAATTGAATTGTTAGAGCATCTCTCACCTTGAAATTTTGGATGATATAAACCACTAAAAATGTAATGTCATCTTCTTTTAATTCTCAACAATCAATTAACGTCGCCAATCTTTAAGTAACATGATTGGCAGCTTTTAAACGATACATTTTAATTGCTAACATTTTTGAATAACTAATTCTCTTTGCGATTATACATAGTTTTACTGATAACATAATTATGTGGACTCAAAAATTACATCAACCAGTAAGTTTAATGACCCCAAAAAATGATTTTCTCAATTTCTTGATAGAATAATTATGTCCATTTTCTGTTCTCATGATTTTGCATGTTGCAATATTATCAACCAGAGAACTAGCCAGCATATCACACCTCATGGAGGATATTGAAGATGAAGACTAAATATATTAAAAAATTTAAATAGAAGAAATTAAAACATACAAATTTGCATGCGCATAACCCATAAATCTCCCTCTCATTACAGAACACAAGAAACAGAACAGAATCAGACGCACGCTATTACACTAACTAGATCACTCACATACACAGATTCACAGATACATACATGCATACATACAAAACAAAACACAAACTCTCATCATCTTTCTCGTTCATTATGCCTACAATCATGATTCTTGGTCTCTTAACCCGCATGCTCCTCCTTCTCTATCCTCCAAAATCTCTCCTATAAATACCACTTCTCTCCCACTAATCACCACTACCTCTCTCTCTTCAATCTCCATACACACACAAACACATCTCTCTTCAGCTCTGTTTCCTCTGTTCTGTTCCTAACATCTTCTCCTGATCTTTGCAATGTCAGTACCCGGGTTCGAGGGATTTGAGAAAAGACTCGAACTTCGATTCTTCGACGATGACAACTCAATCACCAGTAGCCCTATGGGACTCCGTCTAATAGACTTCGAATCTCTAGACCAAGTCTTAAACGAGGTTCAGTGCACGGTAGTCTCCGCCGTAGCGAATCGTAGCTTCGATGCTTACGTACTCTCCGAGTCAAGCCTCTTCGTCTACCCAACCAAAATCATCATCAAAACATGCGGCACCACGCAACTCCTCAAATCGATCCGACCGTTGATCCATCTCGCACGTAACCTCGGCCTTACGTTACGCGCGTGCCGCTACTCGCGCGGCAGCTTCATCTTCCCTAAAGCACAACCTTTCCCTTACACAAGCTTCAAAGACGAAGTCCTCGTCGTCGAAGAAAGCCTTCCCAAATCTCTCTGTTACCGCAAAGCCTCCGTCATGACGCCTTCTAATAACCCCTCACGTGCTTGGCACGTGTTCACAGCCAGCGCTGACGTGGAATCCGACGAGCCGGTGGTCGTAGTCGAAGTCTGCATGACGGAGCTCGACCGAGTCAACGCTCGGAGCTTCTTTAAACGGAAAGGCGACGAGAAAAGCAACAGTGACTCCGCAGGGAAAGAGATGACGCGGCTGAGCGGTATCGATAACATAAACGCAAACGCTTTTATCTGCGACTTCGCGTTTGATCCTTGCGGCTACTCTATGAACGGAGTCGACGGTGGCCGTTACTCAACCATCCACGTCACGCCTGAAGACGGTTTTAGCTACGGGAGCTTCGAGTGCGGTTTGTCCTTATACGACGATGGTCACGAAGATATATCCGAGGTGTTAAGCCGTGCCATTGATGTATTCCGGCCAAACGACGTCTCGATCGCCACCACTTACGGCGGAGAGGATTATAACCACGAGGTGACGAAGCGCGTGGAACGCGTGTTGGCTAAGAAGCTTGGTCTTAAGTGCCGAAGCCGTCTTATGGATGAGTTTCCAGGCTCCGGAACAGTCGTTTATCAGTCGTTCACGCCTCGTCGGAAATAGTCATCGCCGGGAGAGAGGAGTAAAAAGGCAAAAAAAAAAAAGGTTTTTTTCTTAAATTAGGTTTTTTCTTAAATTAGGTTTTTTAAAATTAGCTGCGAAAGGACAAACAAAAAAGAAACAGGTGATGACGTGGAGGGAGACGATTGGTTGACATGGGGATATATATATAAGTGGGAACATATGATCATGCACCCCACTTTGCACTTGTGGCAATGTCACGCCTAAGCATTTATGAGGTTCAGTGTTGTAGAATTTTAGTGGGGGAGGGTAAAAATGGTTTGCTCTGTTTTCTTTTCTCTTTTTGTTTCTTCTTGTGTTTGTTTTTTTTTCTCCTTTTTAATTAATTATATTTCAATTTAAATTATATTGAATCTCTATATCAGACTGTTGATATAAGGTTAAATCGTTCTCACTTTATATGGTTACAAATTCATTCGCCCACCCTAACAAGTATTTTACTTAAACTAATCAATGATGTGAAATATGTTGTAAAACATTTTCACAAGATCTTTCTTAACCTTTTCAAATTAAACAAATCTTTCTTAACTGTTTGAGATATGTTTTGTGGTTAGCAAACATATCTCATCAAGTCTTTTTTCAAAAAAACAAAAAAAAACAACATATCTCATGACTCATCACCAAATCAGAATTCCCACCACACTAATATTCGACGTTAACGATTTTGTTTAAATTACTGTTAGCAACATCGCTTACTTTTAACAAATTTGTAGTATGTGTAGTATGTACTGTCGTATCACTTTGTTGCTTGTCTCCGTCATAGTAA
Source organism: Camelina sativa (assembly GCF_000633955.1). Taxonomy (NCBI): domain Eukaryota; kingdom Viridiplantae; phylum Streptophyta; class Magnoliopsida; order Brassicales; family Brassicaceae; genus Camelina; species Camelina sativa. The sequence continues at coordinate 4,916,862 of NC_025692.1, read as the reverse complement.
TTTTTTTTTTTTTTTTTTATCAAAGTTATTTTGTTTTGTCACACATATTTTAGCGCAAGGCTACTACATCGAATACGGCCAAGCATACAATAATCAAAGAATGACACATAAGTCTTAAAATTATGCATATTGGGGGGTCCAAAAGTTTATAATTTTTTACCCCAAAATTTGCATAGCTATAAGACCTTGGCGGAAAATACCTTTTTGTTTTGGTATGTGTTTGACATTGAAGTTTCAACTTTTAACCAAACCATAAGAAAAGGCAAAGAAATAAAATATTTTTTTAGTAAACAAATTAAAATCCAATTAACAAAGAAAAGGACAAAAAAAAAAGCAAGGTTACACTTTTTGGTTGCTGACCTTGTAAAAAAACAATTAAAGATATTGTACTAATATGTTAATATGTAATTACTTTTGATAATCACGCATGAATGTAAAATTTTCCACACCCAACATATCAAAATCCAGTTTGCACGTGACAATAATTGGCTAAAAAGTAAACCTTAATTTTTATTATTTCCACTGTCAAAACATTACTTATCTTAGTTCATCCCAAGTAATAACAGTCAAAAACTTTTTTAAGGAACTTACTTGCTCTTCTTCACCATCAATTCGTATATTTTCGCACCATCACGCGTTTTGTACCCTAATCATAACAGAGAGAAGCAGGATGAAACTAAAAGGATATGTTAATACTAGAACCGAGAAAGTTGTAAACTTAGGGACTTACAAACTATATGAAATGAACTTATTCAACTCATTTCTATCTGGTTTCACACTTTCACTCTCAACTTTCTCTTTCGCTCGTATGTTGCAGAATAAGCTTTGGAATAAATTTTTCAAGTTCAGATCCCAATTCAGTATCTATTGAGTACTTTCGGAAATCTACTCAGAAATCTTGCTCTAAACTTGAGCATTTAGGATTCTTGTAACTTTTCTCTATCCCAACAAACTTGTCTTCACCTAAATCTCTCAATCTTGAGGACAACTTGTGCACTACTTTTCTCGGAAACTCTCCCCTAGTTAATGCCTGACTTGTAAGAGCTGAAGGCGACGGGTATGTTCACTACCCTCCAAGCTCTGCTTCTAGAGTGAGGCAGAGGTGACAGGTGACAGACAACATATGCGAGAGAATGAAGAAGAAGACTTCCACCTTTGGTTCACAAATAACCTTCTCTTACGGAACAGAGACTCTTATCCTTTCTCTTCTTTCTTTCTTCCTTGCTTTGAAATCATCCAAACGAAGAGTCTTTCTCTTTTAACTGTGAATTTTAAACCATAAAAATACACAGGATATCTATAGCTATAAATTCCAAACAACCTGGGATTGTTCGCAAAGGAGTCAAATATTCACAACCTGGGATTGTTCGCAAAGGAGTCAAATATTCACGAACTCAAGAGAGGGCAAAAAAAACCAAATTTAACTAGAGTAAGAACACAAACAAAGTTGTCTGAAGTCTGAACAACACATCCCCAACACCATTGCTGTTTTTCTAATGCGAAATGACCTTATGACTCAATAGATGACAGCAAGAGAAAAAAATTCTCTGCAATTAAAACAGAAACCAAGATTACATTGTATTGTATGAAAGCTTGTGCATTTTGCAATCCCCCAGAAGGCAACAACAAAGAGGATACAAAAGAATCGTTCTTTATTCAAAGTGGCTTACTCTATAAGAAGTAACTTATCAATCATTACTAATGAATCAGGTGTAAGCTCTTCTTACTCAATCTCTGTCATTTCTTCATTCTCNTTTCTCTGATTCTTTCTCTTCTCATGGTATAACTTAAATAATTACATAAATACGTTATGAATATCTCATTGTCCTTAGCTAAAAANTGGATCACAAATGATAAACAACAAAAAGCTAATCAAACATTTGTTTTTGTCCCCAACTCACACAGATTAAGTACACAATAATGATAGTTAATCCCAATTTCGATCGATTAGGTAAGAAACCCTAAACCCCCTATTGAGCTCTAAAACCCTCAGATTTTGGAGATACAGAGAGTAGAGTGAGACTTACGTTTCTGACAAGATTTCCAATCCCTATTGCTATCAACAAGACAATCCTGCAAAAGGGGATGATTCATTGAAGATCATCAGGGTAATAAAAAAGAAGTGAGATTTGATTAATTTTGTTTGGGAAACAGAACACAAAAAAACCTGTAATGACAAATAGAGAGAAGAACACTCCTTTAGCTGCTTAACATTCTCGTCGTCGTCGTCTGCGTCCATCTGATGGTTCGGCGGAGGTGGAGCTTGCGTCTCGGAATTGGGTTTCTCCGTCACTTTCTCCATTTCAACGCTTCTTCTTCACCTGAGAGGAAAATTCAGAACTCTCTCTCCCCGTCGTTTCTTTGTTTTCTAATGGGCTTTTATATTTCTTTTTAACCTAAAGCCCAGGCCCATTTAGTTTGTGTCTAGCTCTGATATAAAACAGATTATAGAAGTGGTCGTCGACATGTAGATAAGGTTGTTTTTACTTCTGTACTTAATGAGTTCAGGTCCACTACTGCAACCTTTGTCGGGTTGTCATGAAACTCATTGTGCCACGTGGCGTTGTTAACCCACCAGAGTGTGGGGTGGGGTAGCTATCGCAATCAAATAGTAAATTGTTGTTTCTCTTCTTGCATAGAGAAATAGAAACACCTTCACCAACTAAAATGTTGACAAATTGAAAAAGAAAGAGAAAAACATTATAAGTCTGTTACTCTAAATTTAGGATTTGAACAAAATTATAGAGGATATGCTCTGGCTTATTGACAGTCTAAAATGCAAAAATGGATATTATTATCTTCATCGTAAAAGAATTAAGAAAGAGGGAAGATGCGTATTTTCAGTTAATAACAAAAAAGAGGGAAGACGATCATGTCTCTCTCTTTCTTTAGTCTTTGACCTTCTTCTTCTCTCTCTCTCTTTCCCTTTTTTGTCTCGTTTTCTTTCTCCAATCCATGGAAGGTGTTCGAGACTCGTCGTCACAAACTCTTTCTTCCACGACATCGTCTTCTTCGTCTCCCTCCGCCTGGTAACTTTTTTTTCATTCTNGGAGAAACTGAATTGGAGCATGAGATACAAAGTGGCGATGGGAACAGCAGAGGGACTGTNTATCTGAAAATTAACTCAAATTTTTGTTGTTGTTGTTTGATACAAACACAGCGATGTAGACGTTGAGAATCGTGGAAAACAATTAACTCCTCTCTCTACAAGAAGATCTCGAGCCGGNGATTAATATATAGTCTTTTTTTCTTTTGGGAAAAGTATTACCTTAATTATAGTTTTTTTGAAGTTATGATTATTGTGAAACAAGAATGAACTCTAAATTGTATCCTTTTAATATTTTTACAAATAATGACCGTAGATATCTGATTTCGGGCTAGCGAAATGGCTACCGGACCAGTGGACTCACCATACCGTATCGAAAGTCGAAGGAACATTCGGGTTTGGAATCTCTCTCGTTGATATAAATCATGACATCATGTACAGATCTCTTTTTTCATAATATATCTATATCACATATATAATCTCTTATGTGTCTATCAGTTATCTTCCGCCAGAGTTCTTCATGCACGGGATAGTAGACGAAAAAACAGACGTATATGCTTATGGTGTCCTGCTTCTTGAGCTCATTACCGGTAAACAAGCCCTTGACAGCTCACAACATAGCCTTGTCATGTGGGTATGTGATATGCCCCTCTCTTAAGCCCTAGCTAGATAGAATCCTTCGCTCATGCTCTCTTGACCTAGATATTGGTCCTATATATCCCTTGTAATTGATAATACGGGTTATCTATGTTTTTTACAGGCCAAACCATTGATCAAAGAGAAGAAGATCAAACAACTTGTTGATCCGATTCTGGGAGATGCCNTTAAATGAAGTGATATATGTAACTTGAAAATATTGTGGATATTATATATGGCAGAGAATCTGATCGGAGAAGGAGGATATNCCAAACCTCCATGAACCGACCTCAAATGAACCAGGCATGCATAACATAACATCCGATTCCTATCATATAATTAGTTACCACTTTCATATATATATTTTTTCATATCAATGTATATTAATTTGGTCACATATATAACGATGTGTTCATGTATATATATATACATACAGGTTGTGCAGATTCTGAGGGGAGACAAGTGCAGCTTAGATCAGCTAAGAGAGCGAGAAAACTCGAAACTCCAGAGGACTTACTCTGAAGAACTATTGGATAACGAAGAATACAACTCGACAAGATATTTGAACGATATTAATCGACACATGGAGACCGTTCTCGGAACATCCAAGGATTCTTGAAATATCCTACTTGGTAAATGCAAGAAGAAAGATTTCATTGAGTATACACATACATATTTGTTCACTATAGAATTTATATGACTGCTGAGGATTGCGAGAGTCAATCCGATCAGGATTGCATATTAAGTTAGAAGAGAACGGACTGAATAAGGTTCAATATTGTTTAAAATATGTTGTAACATGGTGTACGTGTATTTTGATCATGATCATGATGTTGTGTTCTTTCCTTTTTTTTTCCATCTTTGACTTGAACTATATTGTTTGTTAATGTTCTTTTTTGTTGGTCTGAGTTTCCGTCGTTTGTTTTTCATATTCATATTATTTAAAAGATGGTCGCAGATCAGATACCCCAAATTTTTTATGGTATCCATATTGATAACAGAACAACGCCAAAACAAGAGTTTTTGGTTCCCACTCAAAACGGCAGTTTGGAAAAGAAAGTAACGGGCCAAACCAAGTCATCGAAACCCAACAAAACAAATCAAGTTGTCCAAATCAAACCCAACAAACTTAAACTTCCTTCTCCAACGGTTCTCTCACAAGAACACAAACGACGAGGCAAACAACCTGTCGAAGACCGTATAGAGACAATTAAGCTGTCCAACCGTTTTGCCACCCTTGATCCGTCCTGCTAAAGAGGATTGTGGCATCTGGCGGAACACTCTAGACTAGTCGAGAACATATCTAGGGTTTATGGTTTTTGAGTATAAATAAGGTTGTAAACCATCTCTTGTAAATTAAGCAGAAATGAAAGATTAAAGCTTCAACCCTATCAAAGTGTCTTTACTTTCATGGTATCAGAGCAAATGGAAATAGCATCCATGGCCTCCTATTCATTTATTTCTCTCAACATTTCAAACTGTGTTACGGTCACACTCACTCAGAAAAACTACATCCTTTGGAAGAGTCAGTTTGAGTCGTTCCTGGCGGGTCAAGGTGATACTAGGATTTTTGTGTGTCTATCCTAGCAGGTCTCAATTAATCTAATGCAGTTGTAGTACATAAGATGTCAATCCAAATGGGATGTTGCTAGCAATTAAGATGCAATCAAGCAATCACAAGTTAAACCAATTCAGGAGAGTGTTTGTCTAACAATCCTAGAATGATAAACGGAAATGAATCACAGAACTAAAACAAAGATGTATGACAAGAAGCGAAAATTAGTGAAAACAGAAACGAGTCTAACAAGAATTAAACAACAAGAATCGAAACAGTCTCAGGAACACAATAAATATCAGAAAGAAAGAAGTCTTAAGGATGGGGGTAATTGATGTCGGTGGAGTATCCTAGTCTATAGAGTGTTTAACATGCCACAAACAAACTATGCCTAAACAATGAACATCACTTCTTAGCTAATCCAATCTCTTGACAGAAGCTACTCAAACTCAACCACTTCCAAACCTAGCTCTCGCTAGAGAAACATGATCAAGCATGGCATGAAAAAAAAAGTTCATTGACGTCAACAAACATCCTAGACAACTAATATCATAGGCTAGGAACATAAGTCTCTGGCAATAGTTGGTCAGACATTTCATCGAACACTTTTTGGGTGCGGAAATGTCTAAGACCTAGTTCCAATTGATCAGAGAGAAACAAGTATTTCTAACTCTAGTCCAGAAGGGAATCATACGAATCTAAGCTTAAACAATCTACATCCTAAGATCCTCCACCTATACTATCCCATCCTCAAGAACTACCACACTACTCAGATCCGAAAATCATCATCAAGGAAGCAAACCCAGAAAACATTGAAGCAAGCATTCTTAGAGAGGTAAAAATGAGATGAACAACTTGTAAAAGAAATCAAATGCAAATACTCAATAAACTCCAAGATGTCGGATTACAAAGTCTCAGAACGTATATGGTGGCTAGGTAAAACCTTAAGAAAAACAATATGAGATAAAAGATGTGATGTCCAAAACCAAGACTTAACAAAATGTATATATAGTAAAAACATGTGAATCCCTAAAACTTAAAACGACAAGATAGAGCGTCGGTTCGGAAATCTTCTGAAGCATGTGAAACCAAACGTCTTTCTTCCTGACATGTGCGATCGAGTCCGTGCGCGTCAAATGGAATGCAATGTCATCGTGGCTCGACCTGGGTGGCTCGAGTGAAGTCGACTCGAACGGACAAGGTGTTGGCTCGAGCAGGTGGCTCGAGTGAAGGCGACTCGATCGACGGTCAAGGTGTTGGCTCGAGCGGGTGGCGACTCGATCGACGGTGATTCGAACGGTGGTGACTCGAACGGTGCTTCCAACGTCACTTGGATACCTGGAATACTCCGAAATGCACAATGTATGCAAGGATGATGCAAGAACTACCTAGACATGCAAAGTGTAAAGAAAAGACTAGAAAAGTGATACAAAACAACGAGTTATCCTAACTAAATGCATGATAAATATATGCTAAGGACAGACAAAATATAGACATATCACAAGGCTTACTTGGTTTTTTCACCGGTTCCATTTCTGCTCCGAGTACTACGGCGGTTGTGACAGGCATTGACAGCACCAGATCAGAGACAACAAATCCGGAGTACTCGACTTGGTACCGTACAGATCAGGTTGTTAAGTCATGGCTTTTGGGCTCTTTCTCAGAGGATATACTGAGTGTCGTTGCTAGCTGCTCAACTTCAACTCAGGTATGGATGTGTCTTGCTAACCACTTTAGCAAAGCATCCTCATCTAGGCTATTTGAGCATCAGAGACGTTTACAGACTCTAGATAAGAAAGATAGGTCTATGGAATCATATCTTAGAGATCTTAAGGGAATTTGTGATCAGTTCGCCTCGGTTGATAGTCCTGTTTAGGAAAAGATAAAAATTTTTGCTGCAATGAATGGATTAGGCAGAGATTATGAGCCAATCAAAACCACCATTGAGACTCTTGTTGATGGTTCTCTTGATTTAACCTTGGATGATGTAATCCCAAAGCTGACTGGTTATGAGGATCGACTTCAAGGGTATCTAGCTGAAACTGCTGCTGCTGTCACACCTCATGTTGTTTTTCATGTCTCTCAACCAACAAATGAGTACTATCATCAAATCAACTTCAGGGGGAGAGGCAATGGCAACAGGAATGGTCGTGGTAGAGGCTCGTACTCTACAAGAGGATGTGGTTTTCATCAACAAATCTCATCTGATGGTTCTCAAATGACTTGTAGCGCAGTGGTGTGTCAAATCTGTGGAAAAATAGGACATCTGGTTCTCAAATGTTGGCATCAGTTCGATAATGGGTATCAATATGAGGATGTTCCGCGAGCTCTAGCTGCAATGAGAATCACAGAGGTTACTGATCAACAAGGTACTGACTGGCTTCCAGATTCTAGTTCTTCAGCTCATGTCACCAACACAGTGCATAATTTGCAGCAAGGTCAACCATACCGTGGCAATGACTCAGTAATGGTGGGTGATGGTTCCTTCCTTCCCATCACACACACAGGTTCAACTAGTATAGCTTCTACCTCAGGTAAATTACCTTTAAAAGATGTACTTGTTTGTCCTGAAATTGCTAAATCATTACTCTCTGTTTCAAAACTCACAAAGGATTATCCATGTATGGTTGCTTTTGATTGTGATGGTGTGTGTATTAATGATAAGGCCACCAAGAAGCTACTGGTAATGGGCAGTCTCCGTAATGATCAATATTGCTTGGAGGAACTAAAGCCGCAAGTCTTCTATTCCACACAGAGGCACTCGACAAGTGATGAAGTTTGGCATAGAAGGTTTGGCCATCCGAATGTACAAGTCCTCCAGCAACTTGAGAAGTGCGGTTCCATCTCGATTAATAAAGTTACAAAGACAGTTTGTGAAGCATGTCAGCTTGGCAAGAGTTCAAGACTTCCTTTTTCTATTTCTTCTTTACTGCATCAAAACCTCTTGAGAGGGTTCACTATGATCTGTGGGGACCCTCTCCAATAATGTTTGTTCAAGGATTCCGCTTCTATGTAGTGTTTTTTGACAATTTTTCAAGGTTTAGTTGGCTTTATCCACTCAAGTTGAAATCAGATTTCTTTCAAATATTTGTTCAGTTTCAAAAGATGGTGGAGAATCAGTTTGAATGCAGTATCAAAGGATTTCAATGTGATGGAGGAGGAGAATTCATTAGTACACAATTTTTGAAACATCTACAAGAAAGTGGTATACAACAGTTTATCTCCTGTCCTCACACACCTCAGCAAAATGGTCTAGCTGAATGAAAGCACATACATGTTACTGAATTAGGCATGTCAATGTTGTTTCAAAGTAAACTTCCTCTCAAGTACTGGGTCAAAGCCTTCTTTACAGTCAACTTCTTGATCAATCTCTTGCCGACGTCAACACTGCTCAATTCAGTCTCACCATATGAACAACTACACAAGAAAAGGCTACCTACACTGCACTAAGATCATTTGGTTGTGCATGTTTTCCAACATTAAGAGATTATGCCTCCACAAAATTGGATCCAAAGTCGTTGCAGTGTGTATTTCTCGGCTACAATGACAAGTACAAGGGATATTGATGCCTTTATCCTCCCATTGGAAGAGTCTACATCAGTAGACATGTAATCTTTGATGAATCTGCTTATCCTTATTCAACAATCTACAGAGATTTACATCCAAAAAAGGTGACTCCATTGTTATCTGCCTGGCACAAAAGTTTTATACCATCTACCACAAGTCCAATGCATTCTGTTCCATAATCAGGTTTGAATGCATCACCATTTCCAAACAAAACACTAGTTCACGATGTCTCTAGTACTCTTGTGAATGAGGAATGTTCTGAGCGTATGACAGGCATTGATCCTGCTTCTATAGGCGACAGAATTTCTCAGTCACAGTCAAGTACTCCAATGATGTCTGAATTAACTGATAGCGATGATGATGAAGAACAGACTACTCCTACGGTTAACAACCATCCAATGATCACCAGAGGAAAAGATGGAATCCGTAAGCCCAATCCAAGATACGCTCTTATGTCTCATAAGGTTTCCTATCCTGAACCAAAAACTGTTGCAACAACCTTAAAAGATGCAGGCTTGACAGGAGCAATGGGAGAAGAAATGCATACTTGCAAGGAAGTGAATACTTGGTCACTAGTACCTCTAGAACCTGACATGAATGTTTTAGGAAACAAGTGGGTTTTTCGTACCAAGTTAAATGCTGATGGTACGTTAGATAAGTTAAAAGCACGACTGGTGGCAAAGGGCTACGATCAAGAAGAATGAATATATTACTTGGAAACCTATAGTCCTTTGGTTAGGACTCCTACAGTGAGAATGGTATTTCATGTTGCAGTCATTAACAACTGGGAATTGAAACAAATGGATGTTAAAAACGCATTTCTCCTTGGCGACCTTGAAGAAAGAGTTTACATAAAGCAGCCAGCTGGGTTTGTTGACAAAGATAAGCCAGATCATGTGTGTCTTCTTCACAAGTCTCTATATGGCCTAAAACAATCTCCTAGAGTTTGGTATGACAAGTTTAGTTACTTTCTCTTGGAGTTTGGCTTTATTTCCAGTCTCTGGGATCCATCCCTCTTTGTTTACTCACACAACAATGACATGATTTTCCTGTTGCTTTATGTCGATGACATGATCATCACTGGTAGCAACTTTCACACGCTAACTCACCTTCTGGCTGAACTCAGTAAACAGTTTCGCATGAAGGACTTGGGTAGAGCACACTATTTCCTTGGTATACAATTACAATACTTCCCTGATGGTATGTTTATGTCTCAGCAAAAGTATGCAGAAAACCTCTTAATTGCAGCTTAGATGGAGAATTGTGCGTCGATGCCAATGCCTTTGCCACTGGAACTCGACAAAGTACCAGACCAACAAACAGAGTTCCCGGAGCCAATCTATTTTCGTAGTTTGGCTGGTAAGCTGCAATACCTAACGCTAACACGGCCAGACATTCAGTTCGCAATAAACTACGTCTGCCAGAAGATGCATAAACCAACTACCTCTGACTTTCATCTGCTCAAATGCATTATGCGTTATGTCAAAGGAACCATCACAATGGGGATAACTTACATATGAAATGGTGACTCTACTATCAGTGCTTATAGTGACAGTGATTACGATGATAATGCTCTCACTGCGTACAGTGCAGTGATTATGCCAACTGCAAAGTCACAAGACGGTCTGTTGGTGGTTATTGTACATTTATGGGGATTTATGGGGCCAAACCTAATCTCTTGGTCATCGAAGAAGCAGCCGACTGTCTCAAAAAGCTCCACTGAAGCAGAGTACAAAAGTATGTCTGAAACAACATCTGAAATCAAGTGGATGAGCTCTGTCCTACGAGACTTGAATGTTCCTCTGCACACAACTCCAGAGTTATACTGCGACAACCTCTCGGAAATCTACTTAACAGTCAATCCGCCTTTTCACTCACGGACGAAGCATTTCGACATTGATCACCATTATGTTCGAGAACGCGTTGCTTTAATGACATTAGCAGTGAAACACATCCCTGGTCATATGCAGACAACTGATATTTTCACCAAGTCACTTCCCTATGATGCCTTTGCTCGGTTAAGACTCAAACTTGGCATTGTCTTACCGCCTACACAAAGTTTACGGGGGATGATAAAATAACAACACCAAAACAAGAGTTTTTGGTTCCCACTCAAAACGGCAGCACTTTGGGAAAGGAAGTAATGGGCCAAACCAAGTCATCGAAGCCCAACAAGACAAATCAAGTTGTCCAAATAAGGCCCAACAAGCTTAAACCTCCTTCTCCAACGGTTCTCTCACAAGAAGACAAACGACGAGGCAAACAACCTGTCGAAGACCGTACGGAGACAATTAAGCTGTCAAACCGTTTTGCCACCCATGATCCTTCCTGTTCAAGAGGATCATGACATCTGGCGGAACACTCTAGACTAGTCCAGAACATATCTAGGGTTTATGGTTTTTGAGTATAAATAAGGTTGTAAACTATCTCTTGTAAGTTAAGCAGAAATGAAAGATTAAAGCTTCAACCCTATCAAAGTGTCTTTACTTTGCACATATATAGTCCGTTCTACTCATTCATTTGATTTACATATGTTATATTTCATAAATGTTTTATAATAATTAAAAGTATTTGAAAACAAAACTTAATCCAAAAATTATAATATCTGAACACAAAATTAGTTTCACCATTTTAAAGTTTATTCGATTAACTTTTTTTATGTTACAAAAATAAGAATTGTGGAGTCCATCGTCAGTATGTACATATAAATGTAATTTTATAGTTCTATTAAAATAATTTATTAGATATAAAGTTTTCTGATTATTATTATTATTATTTTTTAACATCTTGCTTTATTAAGATTAGAGTATTACAAACATTGTAGCAGCCATTGAGGCAAGGTATCAAATGTTTGATAAGTACTTGACATAGTGTTTGCATAAGTAGAAAACTTGTCTGCTGCTTTATTCCTGTCTCGAGGTACTTGTTCCAGGGAACATAGGGGAAGTTTTGACATCCAAAATCGGATATCACATAGAAGTGGACCGAGCTGTGGATGATCTCCTTGTTTATTGATCAATGTTACAAGCTCTAAATTATCTCCTTCGAACCAAACATAATGATAACCTCGGTAATAAACCTCTTGCAGTGCATTCAGGAAACCTAAAGCTTCTGCTTGTAAGGTAGTATGGGACTGTTTAAGTATAACACTTTCTGATAAGATCACATTACCACACGAGTCTCATATTATCCATCCGGTAGTTGTGAAAGTTCTTCCTTGAATGAATCCACTATCAAAATTGCATTTAAGCCATCTTTCAGGTGGTAGAGACCATTGTCGATTTGCAGTAGTTATAGTTGTCCCATTATCTTGTGTTGTAGGTTGTGTTTGTGCAGTCATAGCGTCAGTCCATTCACTGACATCTTGGAACCCTTTATCAGCAATAGTATGTGGTTGCTAGTCTATTTTCTGAAAAATGAAATCATTTCTCGATTTTCATATCCTCCATAGCATCCAAAAAGGAAGAAGTCTTGTAGTGGTGGGGAGGTGTGTTTGTTTTTGATAGTTGAGCAACATCCATATCGTTTAAAAATTGCAGTTGTCCGCCAATTGTACTATTGGTACATCTCCATATTGCCTCTGCATACAGACAAGTAAACAGTAAGTGATCGCCTTGGGACAACGGCAGAAACCGTTCAAACCAAACCGATTAACCCGACCTTTACGGTTATCGGCGAGAACTGAAGTGATCTTGTCAAACCGAACGGCGCAATTGATTTTGTGATTCGGATATCGGTTTAGGTCGGTTCGGTAATCGGACCGATCGGTTATCCACAACTATACTACTGCCATATATAAATAACCTAACCCTAAGTAACTCGTGTTTTATCTCACTTTGTCTCCTTCATCTCTACCTCATTCGATCCCGACAATGACGATTCCGACAAAGTTGTAGCAGTTCATCAGTTCAGCCATCTTTTCCGATCGACTTTCTCACTGCGTCTCTTTTTCTTGTTGAATTCTACATCTTCTCAGTCTCATACTCATCGTCGTCGATTACAACCTCAATTGAAAAGTAAAAGTTCATAGAGGTCAGCTCTTTCGATCCTCTTTCTCTGTTCTTATTACTAGTTACTAGGATTTGTTTGATTGTTTATTAATCTGTTTTAGAGTCGAATGTTATGTGAAAAGAAATTGAAACCTAAACCCTAAATTTATGAAATCGAATTCGATTTCATAAATTTATGGTTTAGGTTTCCATTTCTCTAATTTGTTTAGGGTTCCTGAAATTTGTTTGATTTTTTATTAATCTGATTTGGAGTCGAATGTTATGTGAAGAGAAGTTCAATTGTCGAATGTTAGTGTGGTTTTAAACTTCAATTGTCGAATCTTATTATGAGTTAATTCAAGGTTTTTTGTAATGAATTTGTAGATGTCTGAAGAGTACAATGAGAGGGAACCTACACTTCAACCCGAACAACATGGCACAAATGTTGAAACTGGGAAGAAACGTCTGAAACCTCCATCTGGTGCTGATAAGCCACCCAAGCCACGGAAGAAGTATGCAAAGAGAGCTCCAGTTTGGGAACATTTCATTCAAAGAGATGAAGAAGCTAGTAAGAGCTACTGTAAGTATTGTGGAGCCGAGATTGCTTGTGATTCAAAGACAGTGAGTACTAGCCCGATGATAGGTCATATCAATAGATGCAAACAATACAAGGATTGGGTAGAAAAAGAGAAGCAGAAGGTTCTAAGTAGTGATAATAAGGGGAACTTGAAGGTGATTAACTATGATCTGCATCTGTTTAGGAAATCTGTTAATGAGATGGTAGTCGTCAATGAGTTGCCTTTGTCATTTGTAGAATCTGAGGGTTGGAAGCGGTTTTGCTTCAATATCTTGCCGATGTATAAGCCATTTTCTAGAAGGACTTGCAGTAAAGACATTGTTGGGATGTATCTGGAAGAGAAGGCAGCGTTGAAGTACTATTTTATTGTAGAGAAACAAAGGGTTTCTCTAACTACAGATATATGGACGTGTCCTACAACTTCCTACAGCTACATGGTGATCACAGGTCACTGGATTAATACTGAGTAGGAGTTGCAGAAGAGAATCCTTAGCTTCAAACCAATCACATATCATAAAGGAGACACCATAGCAGGGCAGTTGATGGACTGCTTAGATGATTGGGGAATTAAGAAGGTATTTACGGTAACAGTTGATAATGCAAAGAACAATGACAAGGCTTTGGATTCTTTTAAGGATGTGTTACGGCTGAGAGGAGAAGAATCATTAGTTGTAGATGGTGAGTATTTACATATGCGTTGTTGTGCACATATCCTCAATCTGATTGTTGGAGATGGTTTGAAGAAAGCAAAGCATCATGTTGTTGCTGTTAGGAACGCAGTGAAGTATGTCCGATCATCCTTCACTAGGCTTAAATCTTTTGCACTGAGGTGTGACACAGGAAAGTTGTGTAGAGGCAATGTGCCATTAGATGTTGTCACACGCTGGAACTCAACATATCTGATGTTGAATTCTGCTTTGAAGTTAAGGGTGGCTTTTGAAAAGATGGAAGCTGAGGATAAGTTGTATTGCGATTACTTTGAAGAAGAGGATGAGAAGACAAAGATGAAACGAGTTGGGCCACCCACTTCTTCTGAATGGGAGGAAATATCAAAGTTAGTGAAGTTCCTGAAGATATTTTACCGGTGTACTCTGACATTCAATGCTTCTAATTCAGTTACTTCCTCTTTATGTTACAATGAAATTGTTGACATTGAGAGGAATCTGATGAGTAAGTGTACCAGTCGTGATGAGGATATCAGAAAGCAAGCACATGTCATGAGAGATAAGTTTGAGAAGTATTGGGATGGACTAAACAACATGAACCCTTTAGTGATTGTGGCCAGTGTATTCGATCCTCGAAACAAGATGAAGTTTGCTTCCCTTTGCTTTGACCAGCTGTATGGTAGGGACACCGTAGAGAGTAGGCACCTCAATGCCAAAGTTTCAAGTGTACTCTCGAAATTGTATGATCATTACAGTTTCAAGCTGAGCAAACCAAAAGACATCGAAGATTTTACAGCTTCGCAAGTACGGCCTGAAAACTTTGAGATTTCTGATGATGAAGATGATTGTGAGGGGATGCTAGCAATATTTCATAAGGTGGTTGGATTGAGTAGTAGTGATGATAGCTGCAATGAGTTACAAATGTATCTAACCGAGAAACATGAGCCAAGAGTAGAAAACAAGTTGGGGATGTCTTTCGATGTACTCAGTTGGTGGAGGCGTAATAGTTGTTAGTTTCCAATCTTGTCCGAGATGGCTAGAGATGTTCTAGCCATTCAAGCCTCATTTGTTGCTTCAGAGTCAGCTTTTAGTATGAGTGGGAGGGTGTTGGATTTGTATCGGAGTTCTTTAACTCCTTACATGGTTGAGGTTTTGCTGTGCACCCAACAATGGTTAAAGTGTTCCTATAAAGTTGAAGCAGCAGTAGCGAACTTGGCCCCAATGTTGGAAGAAGTTGAATTTTTTGAATCTCTTGGTAAGTTTAACTTCTCTCTTTACTCTTTATTAATCATTTCAAATCTTTTCATAACTTTAAGTCTATAACTAATCTCTTCTCTTTTGTTTTCTTGTGTAGATTCTCGGAATTCAATGGTTGCAGTTCCATGATTCTTCATATCATGGCAGGTATGATTTGGTTACATAAAACTTTAAATATTGTCAAGTTTTGATTCTGTTTTTGATTTATATTGTCAAGTCTTTCTTATGATGTTCATAGGTAGGTAGGAAGCTGCACTTTTGTCCTTTTTGATGCGGAAAGCAGCCTTAACAATGGATCGGATAATACATACTATGAAGCTGTGTTTTGTCCTTTTTGATGCGGAAAGCAACCTTAACAATACTGACCTTGAAGCCGCCCTTTTGAGAACCTTTTGATGCAAATTAACAGCCTTTTGTTGATCACTTGATGTAATGGTTTGTAATTAAACTAGCTTAGCAGCTTCTGTAATTGTGTGTAATGGTCTGTACTGGTTTGTACTAGTAGCTTTAAGCTCACAACACAACTTTAAGTTACCAGTACAGAAACTTAACAGCTTATGTATGGTTGTACTTAGGAAAATGTCTTATTCAGGTTAAATTAACCAAATTTGATACAAGGTTCGGTTGTTCTCGGGAGACAAATAAAATCAGGTAACCGACCCGTTTAACCCGACTATTGACCGACCCGAACCGAATTCAATTTTGAATCTATTCGGTGAAGATTTTCAATAACCGAATATTAGACTAACCGAACAACTCGACCCAAAAAATCCGAACTCGCCGAACGCCCAGGGCGAGTAAGTGATTAATTGTTTCGTCTTCATAACAGCAACGTTGACAGGTCATTTATATTTATATCCAACACAAAATTACACTTTTATTTAATAACATTTTTCAAAAAATTTCACAATTTTATGGTAGAAGTGTTTGTTAATCACAGTTGGACCGGTGCATTCGAAAAGAACCGGTTCGGTTCGGAACAAAGAGAAAAAAAAAAAAAAAAAAAAAAAAAAAAAAAAAAAAAAAAAAAANATTCTAACCGAAACGCAAACCACGTGTGCGTTTTGTCGTGTTATATCGTTAGGCAGAGCATAAAGTTGTCACCACCGTTAAAACACTTTTCCGAGAAAAGCTTCTCTCATCTTTTATTTTCCCGGAAAAAAAAAACACAAAAAATCAAATTTTTAGTCCCATCTTCTGATCTCTTTCCTTCTACCGACTCTCGTACATCCCAGATCCAAGCGATGTCGATGATTCGCCGTAAACTATTGCTGTTGTTCTTCGCTATCTTCTCCGTCCTGCTTCAATCTTCCACTTCCCTGATTAGTTCCTCCAGCGTCTTCATCTATCCTTCCAAAGTTAGACAGGTTTCATCGAAACCCAGGTTTGCTTCCAAAACCCTTTAGTGATTTTGGGAAAAATCGAGCTTTAAATGTTAACAATTCTGAAAAAAAATCGATCTTTCTGACTTTTTTTGTTCAGGGCGTTTGTGTATGAAGGGTTTCTCACGGAATTGGAATGTGATCATATGGTTTCCCTTGTGAGTTCTTTCGCTTAATTTGGAAACTTTATTTGTTTTGTTTTCTCTGTTAAAGATTCTAAATTTCGATGTGTTGAATAAAAAAAGGCAAAAGCGAGCCTGAAGAGATCTGCTGTTGCTGATAATGATAGTGGAGAAAGCAAATTCAGCGAGGTTCGAACCAGCTCTGGCACGTTTATCTCCAAAGGAAAGGTTCAATTTTTTTCTCTTTGTTTGCTTCCCTATTTCTTACTTTAGAACCCTAATTCGAAGTAGAAACTGGATCTATCTCTCCCTTTGGACATGTTCAATTTTGGAATAGGTTGTGTTTCTTAGGTCTTAAATTGGGGTAGATAAATGTTGATCCTGCAAATGATAGATTTTGATAGTTCAAACTCCAATGTCTGGTGGATTACAACTCTAACCTAAACCATCTTATGCTCCATAACCGATCTGTGACTTTAATCCTTTGAAGGATGGATCTTCCAAGTTGGAAATTGACCTCTTAATTCTGTTAGGTTGTTACTTAGCTAACTAATTTGTTCCGCACTAGGTTATGTTTTTGTGTGTAAATGGTAATCAATTATGAAAATTTCTGGACTCAGATATGTAATGTTGTGATTACCGTGATGTGTTACTCTATCACCTGAAGTTTTCTTTTGTGGATCACAGGATGCCATTGTTTCTGGTATAGAAGATAAAATCTCCACTTGGACATTTCTTCCAAAAGGTACAACTAATAAGATTATTGAAAAATCTTGAAAGCTCAATGTATGTTGAATTTTTGGAAGATTTCAGAAGGTAACTTTGATCAAGTCCTTTACTTTGACAGAAAATGGGGAAGACATTCAGGTATTGAGATACGAGCACGGTCAAAAATACGATGCTCATTTTGACTACTTTCATGACAAAGTCAACATTGTCCGTGGTGGACACCGCATAGCAACTGTTCTCATGTATCTATCCAATGTGACGAAAGGTGGAGAAACCGTATTCCCTAATGCAGAGGTTAGTGCTATCAATTATTTGTGCATAATATTCCCCCAAAAGATCACTCTTTGTGTCATTCTCTCTTATAAAGATCTGATTTCTATAGGTACCTTCTCGCCGAGTACTCTCTGAAAACAAAGAAGACCTTTCTGATTGTGCCAAAAGAGGAATCGCCGGTGAGAAACTAAACTGATAATAATAATTCTTCTTTTCCTAAAAAGATGTTAGTAGAAGTTTTACACCGTTTGTGTCTGTATGGGTAAATGTTTTTATCAGTGAAACCAAGGAAAGGGGATGCTTTGCTGTTCTTCAACCTCCATCCAGATGCAATCCCGGACCCATTGAGCCTTCATGGTGGGTGCCCTGTTATCGAAGGAGAGAAATGGTCGGCGACCAAGTGGATCCACGTGGACTCATTTGATAAGATTGTGACACCAAGTGGAAACTGCACGGATATGAACGAGAGCTGTGAGAGATGGGCAGTTCTTGGGGAATGCACAAAGAACCCAGAGTACATGGTTGGAACTACTGAGCTTCCTGGCTATTGCAGGCGAAGTTGTAAGGCTTGTTAATTTTACCTCTTCTTCTTCTTGTTCTGTGCCACAAAACTCTCAAAGTTTTCTGCTTTTTGGAGTTTCTTTTGTTGTTTCTTGTAGAGTTGTTGTCTTATCGTTGATGAACTTTGTTGTACGTGGAGTGATGTAAAACTATAAATGATCCTGAAAAAAAGAATATGTAAACAGTAAACTCATAGATTCAGTCAAATACTTTATAGGTTCTAATATAAGTGTAATTTCTTGGTATTGTCAACCCAGTGTCCTGTCTTGGCAGTATTATTGACTTATTGTTGTTGATGAGCGTCTCTGGAAAAGAGTTTTGTACTAACTGGAGTTTCTCCCAAATCAAGCATTGAACTAAACAGTTTGCATCTGTAAGTTGTCAACTTGGTGGTGTGGTCCATCTCTTCCTTTGTTCTTCAAAGCTTCCTATGACTGCAGATTGTTTCGTATCATCGAGTCTAGAAGCAAAACTCTCATAACGATCTCTCAACTCTACACTTTGAAGTATCTTTATTCTGTTTCTCCGTATTTCTTAATTATTTATTACACAAACATAATTTTTTGGAATTTAAATTGAAGATTTCAGGAATTTGATGAATCCTAGAAAAAGGATACACTAAGAGAAAACAGTTAAAAACAAAATTGAGTAGAATATATAATCTGGTTTATTTATTCTTGTACATAATCTATGCCAACATGTTTTTTAGTCAGCTTGGTGGTGTGCTCCATTTCTTCTTTTGTTCTTCAAAGCTTCTAACGACTGCAGATTGTTTCGTGTCATCGAGTCTAGAAGCAAAACTCTCAGAGAAGCCTCTCAGATCTACTCTTTCGAGTATCTTTACTTGTTTGCCACGCAGTTTATCAATCAATATCTTACCATCTATCGATTCATCCCCATCAGCGATCACTTTTATGTGCTCATCTCGCAGTTTCGGCTTCAACGAAGCGTGATCGCCTCCCAAGAAAACTGCTCCAATAATTTCACCTAAGAACATGTCCTGCAACAACAATATTAGGGTTAGTTTTAAAACCATGCTTAACGGTCTTGATTGTTATTTTTTGCCTTTGCGTGTGTTTATATTATAAAACGTTTTTGTCCATAAGATGAAACAGAAGGACGAGAGGTTTTACGATGTGCGTGTATCTCCTGTGTTTCTGATGAAGCTCTTGCATTCTTGCAAGCAGCCGTTTCACAAACCGAGCTTCGGGTGTTTTTCTCGAGGAATACTGTGTATCAAGCATTGTTTGGAGAGAACTCAACTTGCGTTGGGTTGCTAGAGGGATGAGTGTGATGTTAAGATCGGATTCAAGAACGGTCTTAGCTGCTAAAGGATCAAGAAACATATTGAACTCAGCGTATGTGTTCGAAGGAATAGTGAATATGTTCCCTTTGTCTGACTTCTCAGGGTATATATGTCCACCCACGATGTAAACTTCCTGTAATTTGCAACATATCTGAGTTAAATCAAGGTTCTTGATGGAATTTATCAGAGAAAGTATATATAAGAAGTTCTTACCTTGATTATTGAGGATGCTTTTTTATCTGATGAGATGATCTTGGCTAAGCTAGTCAACGGTCCATTGGTTAGTACAGTGATCATAGACACTCCATTACCAGATTTGCTCAGATTTTGCCAAACTTCGAGTGCCTGAGGTTGTCGGAGTTCAGGTCTATCAGTGTCCCTCGGAGCTCCGTGTGCCACTGAGTTCTCCGCTGTGTATCTGCATAAATAATATGTTGATATATCTATCTTGCTTAAAATGATCTACCATAGCATTGTATAAATAATAACACAATCTTAGAAAATTTCACACCAAAATAAGAGAGGACATAATATATGTACATTATACATAACCGATATTGGTCATTTCACTCATCAATTGGTTATTGATATATATACCACACACATACAACATACCTGCGAGGGCTTCTCGGAAGGTCACGAGCAAGACCGTAGAGAGTGTCAGAATCCAGAAATCCGCCACTGCCTCGTGGAACAGCCTTGACGTACTTGCAACCTCCCACCGGTGGGAAAATCGGGTCGGATTGGTTCAATGCCAACATGTCTCCCAGACCGACCGGAATGTCGTCTCGACCCATCATATGAAGCAGATCATAGACCACGTCGATTGTTGCGGCATTAGCCCAACCGTTTGGGCTCACAATTATAGCCTTGCGAGTCAAGAAAGAGTGGGTGTTAGGGTATTGAAGAAAACAACATATTCACCTAGTTACTTGTGTAATAAGAAATCGTTGTATTCAAGCTATTTGTTATACCTTCAAATCTATTTTCTCCACCGGAACTTTGAGGAGGTAGAAAAGAGAGAGGAAATCACCGGCGCTCATATCCATGTCGAAAATAACAGGCTTTCCTAGCAGTGGTTTGCTAAGATTTGGTTTAAACAATTCTTCTTTGTAGTAAGGAAACTGAGATGAAAAGTTATATCTCCCTGTTTCTTCAGGTCTATTCAAAACCTGTTCATTATGTAAGCAATTTGATTACATTAAAAAAAAACTTTATCTCTAATTATTTCCAGGTTAGAATTGTCTGAGATTATGAAAACTTACGTCCAGGAAATCAACATAGAACTCTCTGTCAAGTCTACTTTTGATGTTTATGTTTGGTTTAGCTCGTGTCGCGACTAGAACACGAACTGAATCAGATCCAGAGATCTCTTGAGTGTAGCCATCCTAATGTTAAATCATTTATAAGAGGTTAAAAATTGTATTGTTTAGTCTGAAACAAAACCAAATGATCAGAAACCCTAAAGAAAAGGTATATGTATTATGGAAACACAAACCTTACACTTCCCTCGTCCTTTTCCGCTTTTTGGTAAGCAAGTTGGATCTCGCAAACCCGTCTGAACATGACCACTATGAACTCCTCCAAGGGTTAGGTTAAACTTTGGAGTTCTTCTATTATCGAAAAATGGATTTGAGCCATCGGGTTTTCCATAAGGTTTGTTTGAAGTAACAACTGTTATATTCATATACTCCATCACCGCGAAATCGTTCTTACCATTCTTGTTGTTCTTATTACCAGAGTTTCTCATGATTGAGACTGCAACACCAGCCGTGAAAGAATCCCACATGAAGTAGCTCTGGAGAATATCGCCAGAAACGTTTTTAAGGAGAAGAACGTTTTCAAATCATTCCTTACTTATTAGTTTGGGGAAATGGATTCATAAATGTTACCTTATAGAATTCATCGTCGAACCAAGTGTCTCTGGCGATTTTCAGAGACAAGAAAACGTATTGAGCTTCGTATGTTCTCTGGTTATTCTCGAATGTTTCGAAGAACTTCTTGTTGATAGGTATTGTGTTGGTTGCATCTAGAGGAACCAGAGTCACTGGAACACCTGAATGAAACACCTGTAATAAACACAAACCGAGTCTTGTTTTTTTAAAGTCTAAGCAAAATACATCGCAAACTAATATATAATTAAATTATAAACAAAACAAATAAAGATTAAAGAGTAGGACAACGAACCTGGTAAGCAGCGAAAGGATCAGAGAAGATGTTGAATTCAGCGTAAGGATTACTTGAGTAATCTGTGAACATGTTTCCACGGTTTCCACACTGTCGAGGTTGACATTCAGCGGCCGTAGAGTTAGCCGGACAGCAGCCAGTAGGGTTTTGTGACCTGACACCACCACCCATGATGTAAATGTGTTGGATGTTGTGTTTCAGCTCAGGATATGACATCAAGAAAAGTGCGAAATTGGTGTGGGATCCGATGAGGATTACGGTGGTTGGACCTTTGGAAATTGTGCGGGCGATCACTTGTTGTGACGTTGGTTGACGGATAGGAGTGTATCTTCGGTTCCCCTGTTTTCATATACCAACCGCAAAAAACGTCTTTTTAAAGTTAAAGTTATTAAGTTAATATTAAACAAATAATAATAATTTGCGGTAAAGAAAAAACAACACTAATATTATACTTTGTTTAGCTAAAAATATACAAAAAAAGTTGTATAATATATAAAGAAGAAAAACAAAAAAACAGTTATTAATCATATGTTTCTTCTGTAAAGTGAAATGTCACACGACAGGACCGATCACCGATCCTAAACCTACAATTATATGTGTCACTAGTGTACTGGAACCCATTAGTAACCGACAAGTGTTTGGATGTGCAAAGTCAGCTACTTCTATTGGAATCCAGTCTCCACCATTACTATGATTCTAACGACACGTGTATCAGAAGAGATACCAACACAAATGTCACAAAACACTTTCACAATGTTTAAACAATTGATTAAAGATTCGAAATGGTGGTTGCTATTAAAAGTAGCTTAGTTGGTGCGATGGGATCATGCGATCTATAAGAAATATAAAATGAAGCTATTATAGTTCTTTAGATAACCAACACTATTATAGTTAGTATAGTTAATACCATCAGCAGTGTAGTTTTCTTTTTTTTGTTTAAAAACGATCAGTACATAGTTAAATCTAGGTGAAGACACTAATGTGTTTCTTAGAAAATGGTTAGTTAAAAGTTAAAACTTCAAAAGTAATATACTGTATACCTTTGGCATTTACGTTAATTATGAAAAACACCAATTTCTGAAAATAGGAATTTTGTCAAATGATGTCAAAAAAAACAATCAGGATTTTTTTTTTCAAATCCATCTTTTTCCGTTTCTGAAATTCTTATAAAAAATAATACTTCTATTTGGATTTATACTCTAGGGTTATTGTTTTTTTTAATACTGACAAAAAGGTGTTTGTTTTCTTTGTAAATTTTCCATATATGTATAAAAAAGTCAAAATTTAAATAAATACCTGAGGAAGAAACTGTTTACGAAATCCATAATTGGAGTCTATGTCGAGAAGGCCTCCAGGACCTTTAGGAATGGCTTGTCTATATCTGCATTCTCCTGCTGTTGTCATCCCCTAAACACATCAATTTTTTTACATTTTCAAAACAAAAGTTATACAAAAAAGTGATTCAAGAAAACAAATAAAAAAGAGGAATAAGAAGAGAACCTGTTCGATGATCGGAAAATAGCCACCGACGTCAGAGTGAATAGTACCGTCGTCACGAATCCCACCTTCGCCGCCTACACCAACTGGGATATCGTCACGACCCATCATGTGCAATAAATCGTACACTTGATTCACTGCGTGTCCTGCGTTTGTCCACGCATTTGCACTCAATGTAATCCCCTGTTTCAGAAAACAGAGCATTAAACTAATGATAGTTGAAGAGCCGATCGAGAGATGTTTGAGAAAGAAAGGGACTTACGACTAGATCGAATTCTGACTTGTTGAGTTTTAGGAGGTAGAGTATAGCGAACAAATCGTCTGTGTCGACATCTGTATCCACTAGAATACGGTGAGGGCTAGACAAAACACAAGGGAGGTTTTGTCCTAAGAGTCCAAGAATAGTGACGACTGTGATGAACAAGAACCATAAACTCTTCAAAGTTGGGCTCGTCAACATCTTCAAAAGAAGAAGAAGAAGAAGAAGAAGAAGAAGATGAACGAGAAGTTTGGTAGTTTTCTGTTTCTTGCCTGAATCTGAGACAAACCCAAGATCTGTTTCGACCAAAAAGATTCAGATTCAAGAAAGCATTACATGAACTAGAATCAAAGCTAAAAGCAACGACTAGGTAAAAAAAGAGTGAGTTAGGTGGTTTCTTTATTTATAGAGATGTGACGAATCAGCTCAAAGGAGAGAGAGAGACTGTTACATCAAAGCCTCACAAATTAGAGAACAAAAAACAAAATGGCGAAAGATAAATTTCCTTAGGTGTCTTTAGATTTCTAAGAAATCATTTCTTGTTTCTCTCAAGTCTCAGCGTCTTCTTCAACTTGGGTTTTATGGGCAGAGTGAAAACATAAAAGCCGTGGCTTACATAAACAGTTCTTTGTTTAGGCAGGAAAAGAAGAAAAAAGAAAAACAGACGTGCAGATGAAGAGAGAGACGAGAGAGGCCAGAGAAGAGAAAAAGGAGAAATAGTTTTGGCAACGAGAGGGACCAGAATCGATATTAAAGAAAAGTTAATGATATCAAAAATTAGGTTTCTAAAATGAAAAAAATTACAGGAAAAACTTGTAGTAGTCAACTTGTTTAGAATGTGTCTTCAACGTTCCCCTAGCTGCTGCCCCTTTTAGTTCTTCATTATGAGTTTATGACTATGGGGTGATGTCTTTATTTTACCCTTATTATTATAATATCCTGTCAATATTCTTTCTGTTTCTCAATCTTTTCTTCATTATAATATATCTCCAATTGAGAGAGATTAAGTGAGTTTCTTAGCATAAATATTTTTTTTTTTTAAATGAAAGAGTAAAACTGAATTTTTATCTTAAACCCCATAAAAGCATGTCTATTGGTTAAAATACTCTAATGGGTATTTTAATAATCAAATAGTAATTTTTTTTAATAGATTTTGATTATTAAATTAAATTTACATTTATTTAGAAAACCAAACCAACAACTAAATGACATGTGTGATGTGGTTTTCTACTAATAGATTATGGTAATAAGAACCACTCTATCACTTTAACTAGATACCCCCAATGGAGATGCTATGAGATTTTGTTTAGACTCCCAAATGCCACATGTCCTAATATAATTTATTCATTTTTATATATTATTTGTAATTTCATTAATAAAAAATGATATTAAACGTAATATCATGATATTGATCATTTACTCTTAGTGAGAATTTAGAGAAACTCTAGATTTTAGAAACATGTAAATGAAACAAAGGATGGGTCCATCACTACTAAAAACTAACAATCAATGAGTTAGTTATTATATACGTCCATCCATCCTTTCTGTTAGCTTAATTGGTTTGTCTAACATTCAAGTGTATTCAAGAAAGCAAATGGGAGCAAGAAACATGCGTGCCCGAACATATATTACCTTTTCTTTCGTGGGAAACATGTCTGTTTTATTTTCTGATAATTAGTATAGTAGTATTATATTTCTTATTCGAACGTGATTTCATTTACAATTCAAACAAGATTAAAATAACATGTACATTTGTAGATATTCTTCTTATCTATCTATGTCGTATATGGTGAAAACTAGCTATAAATATTTTTGTGGTATAAATAAATCAACACAGAATTAGAAAGAGAATCCATTGTTATTTGTGGTGAAGCACATGAACTCATCATAAAGATCATTTTTTCAAAACATTCGTGTTTTTGTATGCATTTCTTCTAGTATCAAGTATTTTATCTCAAGGCCTACGCTTAAACCCTTTTTAAAAAGTATCTATCTTAACAAAGATATAGCTTTTGTGGTGTATCAATTTCTTAAGTTATAACTATGGCCCTGATTCCTGATTGGTAGGTGACTTTAAAGACTTTAAAAAATATTAAAACCTTAACAGTCATTTATTTACCAATCACACTTTTTTTACTTTTATTTTTTTTTTAAGTTTTCAAAGCCAAATTTTTTTTTCCTTGGTTGATTCCTCAAATTTTTTAAAGCATCAAAACCAGGCTTTAAAATAAAAAAAAGTATAAAACCTTTATTTTGTTCTTTTCCCATTCTATTTACAAGTTCTCCACAAGTTTACATGTATATTTTAACTATTTTATTTTTATAAATTAATTATTCTTATTTTTTTTCTCTTCTTTTTAAGATCCATTTCAATAATTATTATTTTTATTTGCATTATCATCATTAATAATAGTGATAAAGAGTTTATGAAAAAAATTGTTCATATTTGATTGACTTACATTTTAAAATTTTATTTTATCATAAATAATATTTATTTTGTCATTAAGTTTCTACATTAGTTCATTTCTAACATAATTTATATTTATTATTAATATATATATATATATATCAATGATAAAAGTAACTGCTTGATCTTTAAATTTTATGTGTTAAAATTTATTTTTGTCATTAAATTAATATATGAATTAATTTTTTGACATAATTATACTTATTATTAATATATAATAATAATAATATTAATAAATAACAGTTACAACTTTAAAAGTTGTTGGTAAACAATCAGATTTTAACAATTAAAGTTTGTACAGTCAAAGCATCTACAACGAAAATTCCCTACAGCTAAAATTTAAAAGTTAAAGTCTTTATAGCCAAAAGTAACAACCATCACGAATCATAGCCTATATTTATATTTGTTACAAATTGGATAGATTCGTCAATGATAGTACTATAAATTTTCCAACTTGTGATCACATTTTGTTATAAATATTATTTCCCCAAGTCAAACAAAAAAAGATTCGGATCCGTCATCAAAGAGAGTGACCATAAACAAAAGGAACAGATCACACAACTTGTGATTATAAAGATGTATACTACAAACTTTTAATTAGAATCAAATTACGAGAGGAAACAAGGAAATGCGTAATAACGAAACTTGTTATGAGTGTGTATTTTTAATTTAAAAGATTCTCTCCGACATATTTTTTGTTTGACTACATTTTCTCCAACAGTTTACCCAAAAGAAATTAAAAGTGTTGACTTCAATCAATAACCACGTGAAAAATACGGCGTCGAGATCACGTGACTGATCGGTTCTTGTTGGGAAGTCCACCAATGGCGGATGGCTCTCCTTTTTTTTTTTTTTTTTTTTTTTTTTTTTTTTTTTTTTTTTTTTNATTAAATTGATAAAATTATAGTATATAATGGTTTATTTTTGGAATGAAGCAGTGAAAGTCATTTTCTTATTATTTTTTTTTTGTAAAATTGTGAATTTTCATTACTGAAACTCAATTGTAAGATTTTACAATAGCTTGGAAACATTAGATAACCCCTGCTCAAAAAAATAAAAACAGAGGGGATCTAATACAACCCTTTACAATTAAGGGAGGATTACACAAAAGTTAGCCATTCTTGAAGTGAATCCTTAAAGTCCTTACGATGATGCTTTGCGATGACGGCATCTCGGATTTGCCTGTCGAGGGTCTTGAAAAGAACGTGCGATGTGGTTGACTGATTGTTGTGAAGCCTTGCGTTCCTCTCAGTCCAGATAGCATAGAGGGTTGCCTGTGCCACTATCCGCCGCAGAGTTAAGGAGGATGTGGAGTCCTTGACATCTAGCCACGCTGAGAATGCGTTCCAGGTATGGAATACAAATGGGCGATATCCTAGCCGCCGCGTTACCTCTGTCCACAGATCCTCACTAAGATCACAACGGAGGAATAAATGCTCTCTGTCTTCTGGATCCCTACCACAGATACAACAGGATGAAGCAATTTGCATACCCCAGCTTACCAATCTTGTGCGAGTTGGCAATCTGTCGAGGTGCAAAAGCCACATCATGAATGCATGTCTTGGAATAGCCCCTTTGAACCAAACTTGACTGGTCCAAGACTGAGGAGGTTGACGTGGGCGAATGATTTCCCAAGTTTTCAAAGTGTTGAATTGTTCCAGCTCCGAGTCTTCAATTTTCCAAGTGAAATAGTCTGGCTCTGAGCATAACGTTGGCAAGGGAACTGTTGTGAGGTGAGTTTGGAGAGCTTCCGCTTGAATTGATCTTGCTGATCTTATTTTCCACCCAATATGAGAGCATGCTTGGGCCACAGTCTGGTTTAGCGGAACCCCTGATTGGGAAGGCCCCGTTGGCCCCATGTAGTCCAGCAAGGGACCTAGCGGAGTCCACCAATCAAACCAGAAACTTGCTATCCTTCCATTACCCACATTGCAACGAAGAAAGTGAAGAGCCAGAGGGCGCAGTCGGAGGATTGCTCGCCAAGTCCAGGAGGTTTGCTTCTCTGCATCAATTTGCCAGAACACATCGTCTTTGATCTTGTTGTTTTGCAGCCACTTTGCCCAAAGGGAGTCTCTAGCAGTTAACAATCTCCAAATAAGCTTAAGACAAAGAGTCTTGTTCCACTGAGCTATGCACCGAAAGCCTAGACCACCTTCTTCCTTAGGTAGGCAGAGAGATGACCATGCGACTTTAGCGTTTGACTGCTTAGTGATATCACCACTCCACAGAAACCTAGCACAAAGGCTCTCAATACTTTTCACACATCCTTTTGGGAGAATGAAGGCTGAGGCCCAAAAATTAATGACTCCATATATAACAGATGAGATCAGCTCTTTTCTGCCTGCATACGACAGGGCCCTCGCAGACCAAGTAGAGAATTTGCCTGTTATTTTGTCCAACAAAGGTCTGTAATCTGAGATCCGTAGTTTCCAATGCATCAGGGGCAACCCAAGGTAGCGGATAGGAAGTGAACCAAGGGTGAAACCAAGCGAATTAAACTGTAAGGTTTCATCCTGGTTCACTCCTGCCAAGAAGAGTTCTGTCTTGTCTTTGTTCATTGATAAACCAGACAGAACCGAGAAATGCTGCAGGACTGATGAAATGTTTTCCAGAGAACCCTTTTGGCCATCAAAGAAGACCATTATATCGTCAGCGAATGCTAACAGGGGCACACGGGGGTTCGACGCTTGAGGGTGGTATCCGACGTGGTTGGACCTGAATTTGGTGATCAACATTTGCGTGAAGACTTCCATTGCAATCGTAAACAGGTAAGGGGAAATTGAGTCTCCTTGCCTCAAGCCCTTGGCTCCTTTGAAGTACCCACAGCTCTCACCATTCACACAGACCGAAAACGTGGGGGAGGTTATGCAAACAGTGATGAGTTTGACAAAGTGATCTGGGAAGGCCATGGTCCTTAATACATTGATGATGAACTGCCAGTCTACTGAGTCAAAAGCTTTTTCCAAATCCACCTTCAACATGCCTCTTGTAGAGATATTTTTCTGGTTGTACCCTTGCACGAGCTCTGTGGCTAACAACACATTTTCAACCAACAACCTTCCCGGGATGAAAGCTGATTGCGTGTTTGTTATAAGATCAGGTAGAACGGTTTTGAGACGGTTAGCAAGGAGTTTCGAGATTACCTTGTAAATGGAGTTACAGCAAGCAATGGGTCTGAAATCAGATATTCTTGAAGCATTAGGCGTTTTTGGAACCAAGGTCAGCAATGTAGCATTCTATTGCTTGAGGAGCTGACCAGAGTTGTAAAATTCCATTATAGCACTGACCATATCAGGTCCGACAGTATTCCAGTGAGCCGTAAATTCCATTTTCTTATGATACGTGATAAATGTGAAATGGTGAAGGGACCAAGAGTTCTTCTTTTTTTTTTTTGGGACCAAGAGTTAATAATCGTGTATGTATGGACTACATCATGAGAAGGTATGCCAACCACTAGTTCGTTGAATATAAATTATTTTTATTTCTCGTCATTCGTCAAACTTTGGATTATAAACTCTAGTAACATGATATATCATTTCCATAAGTTGTATTCTAAGGTCAGATGTTTAATCTTCTACTATATATCTTAATTACGAGACCATACTTGATTAATATTTGATGACGATTTGAGATCAATTCCAAAGTTTAAGAAACCTATATATTTTTGCGCTTTGATAGGAAAGACACTACAACTGCCGGGAACTTTCCACCATGAACAGCACTTGGAAAATACATCGCTTGATACATTTAAATATTCATAGCGGGTAACCATGAATAATTATGAATAAGAAGATTCGACTTTTGTAAGCTAAATAAATAAGATAAGTTGCAACAAAGAAAAGAAAAAGAAAAGAACAAGAAGAAGCTAGAAGTCAAAATCGGAAGATCCAACTTTATGATTTTGTGGATATTTCCCATCATAGTTTCAACTTTCAGAGAGATATGCCAATACATATTGAAGGAGTTTCTCCAAAGGGTTGTGGTAACTGGTAAGTTCCAAAACTTTAGATAAACGGATAAAACGGTATCATGGTGTCATTCCGTACGATAATTCAGATATTTTAACATTCAGTTTTTCGGACAACTATATGTAATCTATTTGAAACGAAAAAAATACTTTCATTTGAATTATTACTCTTAAATCTTTATTATGTGAATCGGAATGAGCTTAAGGGATAGTAGAAGTAGCTCGCAAAATTGAAGTTTTCTAGGTCGAATGGGGGTCCCCACATTATCTCTTTCAGTCTTTCATCAATAATGGAGAATTTATAATATGTATTGAAAAATATCGAGTTGGACATAAACTTTGCATGCTTGGCATCACTACAAACTAAAGGTGGGAGGCTGGGAGCTATAAATAAAAAAGGAAAATTAACTTTAAATATCTTGCTTTGATCTGATAAAATGTTCTGAAAATCTGAATCACCTCAAAATTTTGGATTTCTAAAAATTCAAGTACGGATTATTACATTATGAAAACTAGATATATGTACATACTCTCGAATACAAAATAAAGATAAATCAAAAGTTTTGTCCAACTCATGATTAGATGTTACTAGTTCTTATATATCTGATATTGTTAATTATCGTTTGGCTGTCACAAATTTAAATACTTGCATAACAATGAATTTTATTCAAACTCGTATGATCAGTCCAATGGTACTGCAGACACATCAATTCAGGAGGTAGAAATATATAGTAAATCAACATACCGAAGAAACAAAACTTGATAGAAGAATATTCGTGTGCACCAAAAGGTAACGTGCTTTGTTTTATTGGAGTTTGATGATTCAGTTTGGTCAAAACCTACTTGAGTTTTTTGGCCCATAATGATAGTAAGTGTATGAAAAAAGATCTCTCTTTCTTAAAGTTTTTTCCTTGACTTAAGTTGTTTAATTGAAAGAATTACTCATAATTACTTTGATTAACCAAAGTGCTTACGTCTATATCACTAAACAACTCAAATTCTGTCTCCACCAAGATGAAATTATACATTATACATCGACCCTTTTGCATACATATTGTTTTTGTTATTGCTTTCATCATTGGATAAGATCTAGCTGGCAAATAAACATCAAACCATATCCATGCTGAAAAGTTTTTTTTATTATCATGGTCTAATCCGCAATGTGGTAATCGGATGTATATGCAACATTATCAATCTAGTAAGAAACATTAGGAACCAGTCATTTGAAATGATCTTATAGATAATAAAAACTAGACAATATTAGTTGCTTGCTAATTAAAAAGATGGGATTATGAAAGATATTTTGTTAACTTTCTTAATTTATTTTGCACTGTGTCTAAATATAATGAGACAGAGTGAGTAAATTAGTTTGTTTAGATTTTTTTCCCAAAAATGCTTGTGAGGCCATTTTACTACTATTTTATTTGGTGGATTAATCAACGAATGCAAAAAGAGCTTGACGACGACTCGAACGTTAACACGCTAAACGAGTTTTATATATCAGTTTGCACCACTAACTTAACTGAAACAAAGTTACTCTTGCTTCTAGTTCGACAAAACAGCTTATAAGACGCAGAAACAACACACTTACAAATGTGAGACACTTGTTTTTTGATGCTACCTACCAGACTATAGTCTGGATCAAAACCACAAAGAAGCACACTAAACAGATCATGAAACTTACTCAAAAAAGCAAATTAAAAATCTCATAAACTAGCTAGAAGACAGTTTGGAATCTGCAAGCAAAGAACAAAACCCGTTAATACCATAACTTGTTCTGAATGCAATGCCCCATCAAACACTAACTTGTAGCATCAGATCCTATTTGCTTTTTTATCACATCTCAACCAAAAAAAAGAACACAGTAGTAAGTAGTACAAAGGAGAAAATTTTTTATCACTGATCTCTCAGGCGAAGAGAAGCCTCCTCCGAGAAGAAGAAACTCCAGATGATTTCTTGATGTGACCTCCTTCTCGGAAACCTGAATCCGACTCGTCGTGGTGATACCATCCCACCGATCTCTGCGCTTCTTGTACGACATGCGATATACCTGTTTCCAAAAACAACACCCGATCGGTAAAATTCAAGAATCCATATCAGAAACAGAGTGTGTGTGTGTGTGTGTTTTTTTTACCTTCTCTGACTGATTGCTTGTTGTGGCGGATATCGTGGATAGTGGCGGAGATCTTCCAGTAGAAGGACGGCCGACGTAGAACAGAACCACCATTAAACCGATCAGGATCACTATACGGAACCAGATTCTCGCTGATGATGGAGACGCCATTGGATCTTCTTCGACTTCTAGTGATCCAAATTCGTGAAAACAGAGCAAAAAAAAAAAAAAACTCTACAAAATTCAATTCCCAAAAAGATACTAATAAAAGAAGGATTAAATACGCCACGTCATCAACATCAGAGTTAAGAAGAGAGGGATAATACGGTAGTTTTACTCTATATGGGTAAAGTAACCACCATAATTAATAACTCCATAAGCAAAGCCTCTGGATCGCCGAGAGAGTTACATGCGAATATGTAATGCTTTTGGAATAATAGCATGTGAACAAAAATACAAATAAAAACCTATTCTAAATACATTCGTGCAATGCTTTTATCTTTATCATCGTGCAATACAAATAAAAACCTATTCTAAATACATTCGTGTAACCCTTATCATCGTCAGTCGGACTTTTATCTTTCCGGCGACACTTTTACTATACTCCGTCTTGAGCTCAACACCGGTAAAAAAAAGCTCTACTCGATTTGATAAATTTCCCATAAATCCCAGCTTATGTTTCTCTGCGTATACAAGCTTGGATCTCTTCTAATGTCTTCCCTTTCGTCTCAGGGACCATTTTAGCCACAAAGATTATCGTCATGGCTGCAAAAGCAGAATATATATAGAATGTACCTACACAACCAAAAAAAGAAACAAATAGCTTAATTTTTTTTTGTCTCAATCTAGAGTTTCTAAAAAGCGGTTTTCTTGCCCGTTGCACTGATCTCCCAACACAAGCCATGCATTAAGAGTGTGTACCTGGAGAGCTCCAGCTCATGAGGAAGTTGAATGTGTAAGAAACAGCCCAAGCACCAGACCAATTCACCAATACCACTAAGCTTCCTGCGATCCCCTTCACGTTTATCGGAAATATCTGCGTTTGTTTCATCCCAAAAAAAATGAGCACCACTTCAGTACTTACTCTACTAAAAGTCTTCTCTGTTTATAAACAAAGTAACTTCCTACGCAAGTACCGTATCTGTTTTTAAACAATGTTACTTTTTACACAAGGAACCATGGTACCATACCTCCGACATTATCACCCAAGGAACAGGTCCCATTCCGATGGAGAAAGCAGCTACATAGATCTGAATAGTGAAGAAAAGACAGGAGGTTTAGTAGTACTAGTAATTGGCTAGTATCCATGGACTATACTAAAAGTTTAACACACAGCTCTGTACTTGAGTTCTCTTTCTAGTATTAAGTAAAGAACTGAGTTTTACTTACAAGTACACCTCCAACGGCTAACATAGGAACCCATTCAAGCAACAGGCTTTGTCCCTGAATCACAAACATAAAATAATCGATGTTACGATTTGATTTAACGCACATACGAATACATTTACAAGCGAAATCAGGGTTTAGCTAGGGCTTTATATATGATATGGACCTTGAGGAAGAAAGATGTGCCTGTGAGAATACATCCCAAGAAGATACCACCAGCTGAAATCTGCAGCAACATTTGTTCTATATATATATAAAACTGAACTTTGGACTCGAAAACCCTTTTCTTAAATTAAAAATATTTTACCATTATTAGTGGCCTTCTTCCAGTTTTGTCTATCAAGATTGTTCCAAGAACAGTTATGGGGACCTGTTAACAACGATTCGATCTGTGTTAACGTAGTGAGAATATAAACTATTAGAATATCGAGTAAAGCAAAAACGTTTAGGGCACCTGAACACAAGCGATAGCGATTGTTCCGAGCTTCCCAGAAGAAAATCCTGCAAGTGTTTTAAAGACATATGTTTAGAATCTAAACAGAACTTTGGTTATGGTTCAAGACGAGATATTGAGTTCTATCTTTCTTATATACCAGCTTTTACAAACGTTTCACTTGCATAGAATCCGATCCCGTTGATTCCCACAAATTGTTGGAATACCATCAGGGAAACACCAATCTGAAGAAGAAAACAAATTTAATCAAATAAACACACAAAAGATTAACTGATAAGTTTTTTATTTTTGGCGCGGCCTCTGAGATAAACTTACGATGACAGATCGACCATATTTCTTGGAAACAAGATCTTGGATTATTGCTTTTGGAAGAATCTCCAGAGCTTGAATCGAGCCTTGAATACCTTCTGCTTCATTTGTGATATCTGTGTCTTTTCCTCGCAGCTTTTCTAGGGCTATGCGGAACTCTTTCTCACGGCCTGCTTTTGCCTGGAAAAGCAAGAGCATGAAAGATTTAGATAATGTTTTAGAAACTTGTGTGTCTTAAAAAGACATCATGAATCGGATAGAGAAAATTACCAGCCATCGAGGAGATTCGGGTATGAAGCACAAGCCAAAGAGCAAAACAATGCAGGGAGCAAGTCCTTCTTAGACCAAACACATAAATATTGATTAGTTTCCAAAGGGAATTTTCTAGAAAGATTTAAACAAGAAACCGAGAGAAATTTACCGGTCAGGGCAAGAGTTTTCCAAGAAATGAGAGATCCGATCAAGAAAGAAACGGATGAGCCGATCACAATCATGAGTTGGTTCAGTGTTGTGAGTCCACCTCGGAGGTGCTTGGGAGATATCTCAGCAATGTACACAGGGACCTGTACATGTTTTTATTCATTGATTTACATTGGAGACTGAGAGTTTTCATAAATATTAACATAATTTACTAAAAGTAGTAGAATTTCAATCACCGATTTATCTTTGACTGACTACTACATAAAAGAATTTGATTTCAAAGGGTTATATAAGATTGGATAATTAGGTAAAAAAAAAACCAGTGAGTAATTTACCACATAAGAAAAAACTCCAATCCCATATCCTGTAAAGAACCTTCCTACATCAAGTAACAAAGCACCCTGCACCATATTTTAACATCATAGTTAGATCAATATATATCGATCCTAGTTTCAATGTTGCAGCTAGATAATTGAAAAATAGGTATGTATTAGGTTTAACTTTAAATACCTTGGAGAAGAAGACAGCGACCCAACCTGTGATGCAGAAGCAAGCTGAGGTTCTCATAGCCTGAAATGAGTGTTGACATACCAAGTATATCAATAATGGTATTTTGAAATCTTAGTACTGGCCAATTAAGTTTGGGACTGGGAAAGTTAATTTACCCCTTTTCGGCCGGAGAAATCTGAAACCTTCCCACTCATAACAGCACCAATCATTGCACCGATTGTTAGGATGGATCCAAACATGGAGAACTGCATGTTTCACACACATACACACACATAAATTATGCGTATAAATATAAAACTACAAAAATTGAAAATTCTAGTTGACAAAACAAAAAAAAAACATTGAAGAAAACTTTGGTTAATCCAGAAGTATAGACACAAACCTCTGCAAGGGAGAGATTGAGATCTTGTCTGATAGATGACTGAGTAGGCGCTGAGTATCCAACCTTTTAACAAATAATTAAAAAGAAAAAAATCTAAGAGTGCATGAGAACTAATTAAGACAGAGGTTGAAACAGAGTTTGTCTCTAAAGCCAAAACTTACACAAGAGCCGAACTCAAAGGAGCCACAGACAGCAACAAAAGTGCTGAAGATAACCATCAAGTAGGATTCATTAACCTCACTCTCTTTTTCATCATCTTGATCAGTCAAAAATGGTTTCCCTAGATCCTCAACCTTATTTGCTATGTCACCCCTCTCTACATCTTTGATTTCCCTAATTGCCATCCTATCTCTCTCTCTCTCTCTAACTCTTAACTCTTTGAGAGGAGGAAATGTTCAAGGGATGAGTTAGAGAGAGAGAGATGTGAAGAGTCATGTTCGTGAAATGGGTATTTATAGGTAATACATGTATGTAAAGTCTCGATATGG
>NC_025692.1:4876777-4879278 GCF_000633955.1 Camelina sativa | reverse complement strand
GGGAAACACCAATCTGAAGAAGAAAACAAATTTAATCAAATAAACACACAAAAGATTAACTGATAAGTTTTTTATTTTTGGCGCGGCCTCTGAGATAAACTTACGATGACAGATCGACCATATTTCTTGGAAACAAGATCTTGGATTATTGCTTTTGGAAGAATCTCCAGAGCTTGAATCGAGCCTTGAATACCTTCTGCTTCATTTGTGATATCTGTGTCTTTTCCTCGCAGCTTTTCTAGGGCTATGCGGAACTCTTTCTCACGGCCTGCTTTTGCCTGGAAAAGCAAGAGCATGAAAGATTTAGATAATGTTTTAGAAACTTGTGTGTCTTAAAAAGACATCATGAATCGGATAGAGAAAATTACCAGCCATCGAGGAGATTCGGGTATGAAGCACAAGCCAAAGAGCAAAACAATGCAGGGAGCAAGTCCTTCTTAGACCAAACACATAAATATTGATTAGTTTCCAAAGGGAATTTTCTAGAAAGATTTAAACAAGAAACCGAGAGAAATTTACCGGTCAGGGCAAGAGTTTTCCAAGAAATGAGAGATCCGATCAAGAAAGAAACGGATGAGCCGATCACAATCATGAGTTGGTTCAGTGTTGTGAGTCCACCTCGGAGGTGCTTGGGAGATATCTCAGCAATGTACACAGGGACCTGTACATGTTTTTATTCATTGATTTACATTGGAGACTGAGAGTTTTCATAAATATTAACATAATTTACTAAAAGTAGTAGAATTTCAATCACCGATTTATCTTTGACTGACTACTACATAAAAGAATTTGATTTCAAAGGGTTATATAAGATTGGATAATTAGGTAAAAAAAAAACCAGTGAGTAATTTACCACATAAGAAAAAACTCCAATCCCATATCCTGTAAAGAACCTTCCTACATCAAGTAACAAAGCACCCTGCACCATATTTTAACATCATAGTTAGATCAATATATATCGATCCTAGTTTCAATGTTGCAGCTAGATAATTGAAAAATAGGTATGTATTAGGTTTAACTTTAAATACCTTGGAGAAGAAGACAGCGACCCAACCTGTGATGCAGAAGCAAGCTGAGGTTCTCATAGCCTGAAATGAGTGTTGACATACCAAGTATATCAATAATGGTATTTTGAAATCTTAGTACTGGCCAATTAAGTTTGGGACTGGGAAAGTTAATTTACCCCTTTTCGGCCGGAGAAATCTGAAACCTTCCCACTCATAACAGCACCAATCATTGCACCGATTGTTAGGATGGATCCAAACATGGAGAACTGCATGTTTCACACACATACACACACATAAATTATGCGTATAAATATAAAACTACAAAAATTGAAAATTCTAGTTGACAAAACAAAAAAAAAACATTGAAGAAAACTTTGGTTAATCCAGAAGTATAGACACAAACCTCTGCAAGGGAGAGATTGAGATCTTGTCTGATAGATGACTGAGTAGGCGCTGAGTATCCAACCTTTTAACAAATAATTAAAAAGAAAAAAATCTAAGAGTGCATGAGAACTAATTAAGACAGAGGTTGAAACAGAGTTTGTCTCTAAAGCCAAAACTTACACAAGAGCCGAACTCAAAGGAGCCACAGACAGCAACAAAAGTGCTGAAGATAACCATCAAGTAGGATTCATTAACCTCACTCTCTTTTTCATCATCTTGATCAGTCAAAAATGGTTTCCCTAGATCCTCAACCTTATTTGCTATGTCACCCCTCTCTACATCTTTGATTTCCCTAATTGCCATCCTATCTCTCTCTCTCTCTCTAACTCTTAACTCTTTGAGAGGAGGAAATGTTCAAGGGATGAGTTAGAGAGAGAGAGATGTGAAGAGTCATGTTCGTGAAATGGGTATTTATAGGTAATACATGTATGTAAAGTCTCGATATGGGACGAAGATATTTAAGATATTTGTCCTTCGACGGCAAATTAGATAAATAAATTAAAAATGCGATAATGATTGAGATTAGTACTGACAAAAAAGAGTGCTCATGTGGGATTGAAGCTGTCACTTACATGGCTCTGATCTTTTTTTTACTATTTAAATTTCTTATCTTCGTTGAACCTTGTCATTCTCTATCGAAATTGTTTTGAAAATGATTTCTTGATTTTTATGGTGATATATTACCATGTGGGTCTCAGTTTTACTAAACTAGCCATAGTGATTTTTTTTTTTTTGATAAAATGTGAATTATATTACCTGAGGGGAAGAGTTTATTTACAGAAGTTGCTACAGCCCAAAAAAAAAATAAAAAGCCATAGAAACAAAGATTTAGTAGATTAAGGGGTTCTGAAAGAGAACTATGAATGGGCAAACCATTGGGATAAGAGGCGACCACACCCTTTGCGGTACCGTCGAGCTAAGAGAATGTCCCTGATACTTCTATCGACTTGGGAGAAAATCGAAGAAGGGGAGACCGTGATATGATCATGGATTCTGATGTTTCTTTCCTTCCATAGGTGGAACACTGTCGCTTGCACTGCAATCTTTTTT
>NC_025692.1:4874049-4874983 GCF_000633955.1 Camelina sativa | reverse complement strand
TCCTGGATCTGCTAGAAGGGAGCCTCCAACCGTGAGAGTTTGTGGCAGCTACAACCTGAGCATTGATGGGGATTCCCAATAAGACTGGACCATTGTCCCCAAGCAGATCGATTAGCGGTCCTAGAGGAGACCAACGATCAAACCAGAAACTTGCAGAAGTGCCATCACCGATTTGACATCGGATCAGAGTTTTAGCCAAGGGTCTCAGGTTTAATAAGGATCTCCATATCCAACTGGAATTGCTGTGAAGCTCAGCAGACCAAAAGGTGGCAGTTTTAATATGGTGCTCCTTCATCCATGCAACCCAAAGAGAGCCACTGCTTGAGAAGAGTAACCAAACTAACCTCAAGTTGAGAACCTTGTTCCAAGTTAGGAGATTCCTGAGCCCAAGACCACCTTCGGATTTTGGTAAACAAACATTCGCCCAAGATACTTTTGCATTGGTCCTCTTAGTAATATCCCCTGACCAAAGAAAACTATTACACAGCTTTTCCAAAGCTTTAATGCATCCTTTAGGCAAGGCAAAAGCTGACAGCCAAAAGTTTATCAGCCCATAGATAACAGAGGATATCAATTGGAGTCTGCCTGAGAAGGAGAGACACTTTACTGCCCAGCCATTAAAGCGATCAGCAACTTTGTCTATGAGGGGAGAGTAATCAGCCTTACCAAGTTTCCTGTGAAGCAGAGGGAGACCCAAATATCTTATAGGGAGAGAGCCAGGTTGGAAGCCAAAGGAATGCATGGAGACTAAGTCCTGTGGAGATAGGCCACCAAGGAACAACTCAGTTTTGTTTTTGTTCATTCTCAAACCTGAAAGGCGCTGGAAAGAGTCCAGAGTTTCAGTAATTTCCTGCAGAGATGAGGAGGACCCATCAAAGAAGAGCATCATGTCATCCGCAAAGGCTAGATGAGAAACCTGAGGCTGTCTTCCCAA
>NC_025692.1:4848006-4873694 GCF_000633955.1 Camelina sativa | reverse complement strand
AGCTCAGGAGCCTTGAGCGGACTGGGAGCTTATCCAGATTTGCAACCCAAAAAGTGAAGGCATGTTTAGGCACATGGTGTTTGAACCAGACAGCTTTTGCCCAAAATTGTTGCTCCTTTGAGGGTCTTAGCTGATTCCAAGTTTTCTTTGTAGAAAATGAATTCAAAGAGCGATTATCTACTTCCCACAGAAACTGATCAGGGCCATAAGAGAGAGAAGGGGCTGGGATTGAGAGCAGATGATCTCGGATGCTGAGAACTAGCGGATTCCTGGATCTGCTAGAAGGGAGCCTCCAACCGTGAGAGTTTGTGGCAGCTACAACCTGAGCATTGATGGGGATTCCCAATAAGACTG
The DNA here is from genome assembly GCF_000633955.1 of Camelina sativa. Taxonomy (NCBI): domain Eukaryota; kingdom Viridiplantae; phylum Streptophyta; class Magnoliopsida; order Brassicales; family Brassicaceae; genus Camelina; species Camelina sativa. The sequence continues at coordinate 4,873,340 of NC_025692.1, read as the reverse complement.
GACCATTGTCCCCAAGCAGATCGATTAGCGGTCCTAGAGGAGACCAACGATCAAACCAGAAACTTGCAGAAGTGCCATCACCGATTTGACATCGGATCAGAGTTTTAGCCAAGGGTCTCAGGTTTAATAAGGATCTCCATATCCAACTGGAATTGCTGTGAAGCTCAGCAGACCAAAAGGTGGCAGTTTTAATATGGTGCTCCTTCATCCATGCAACCCAAAGAGAGCCACTGCTTGAGAAGAGTAACCAAACTAACCTCAAGTTGAGAACCTTGTTCCAAGTTAGGAGATTCCTGAGCCCAAGACCACCTTCGGATTTTGGTAAACAAACATTCGCCCAAGATACTTTTGCATTGGTCCTCTTAGTAATATCCCCTGACCAAAGAAAACTATTACACAGCTTTTCCAAAGCTTTAATGCATCCTTTAGGCAAGGCAAAAGCTGACAGCCAAAAGTTTATCAGCCCATAGATAACAGAGGATATCAATTGGAGTCTGCCTGAGAAGGAGAGACACTTTACTGCCCAGCCATTAAAGCGATCAGCAACTTTGTCTATGAGGGGAGAGTAATCAGCCTTACCAAGTTTCCTGTGAAGCAGAGGGAGACCCAAATATCTTATAGGGAGAGAGCCAGGTTGGAAGCCAAAGGAATGCATGGAGACTAAGTCCTGTGGAGATAGGCCACCAAGGAACAACTCAGTTTTGTTTTTGTTCATTCTCAAACCTGAAAGGCGCTGGAAAGAGTCCAGAGTTTCAGTAATTTCCTGCAGAGATGAGGAGGACCCATCAAAGAAGAGCATCATGTCATCCGCAAAGGCTAGATGAGAAACCTGAGGCTGTCTTCCCAAAGGGTGAAAGCCGATTCTTCCTTGGTCAAATTTAGAAGCAAGAAGGTTTGAAAATACTTCCATGGCCATCACAAACAGAGGGGGAGATAGAGGGTCTCCTTGCCTGAGTCCTCTTTTGCCTTTAAAGTAACCACAAAGCTCACCATTAACTTTAATGGAGAAGGAAGTTGAAGTTAGACATTGCTGAATCCAGTTGGTGAAAACCAGAGGGAAATCTGCAGCCTCAAGCACCAATAGGACAAAATCCCAGTTCACTGAGTCGAAAGCTTTCCTAAGATCCACTTTTAAAAGCCCTCTAGGAGATACTGACTCCCTGTTAAAGCCCTGAACCATCTCCGTTGCTAACAGAACATTTTCCACCAGAAGCCTTCCTTTAACAAATGCAGATTGGGTATTGCTTATCATCATTGGTAAAAGCGCTTGAAGTCTTCTGGCCAGAATCTTTGACACAATTTTGTAGATCACATTGCAACATGAAATGGGCCGGAAGTCTCCAATTCTATCAGCTCCGACCCTCTTTGGTATAAGAGTAATGGCAGTTGCATTCCATTGCTTCAGAATTTGCCCTGAAAGGAAGAACTCTTTAACAGCTCTGATGAGATCATTCCCAAGAATATCCCAAGTGCACTTTAGAAACTCGCCTGTGAAGCCGTCTGGTCCAGGAGATTTGTTTCTAGGGAGATAGAAAGCTTCTCTTTTGATATCAGCATCTGAGACCTCTGCTAGTAGTACTGATTTGGTTACAGCGTCACACTTGAAGGGAAACAGGGAACGGATTAAGTTCTTATCCTCCTCTAGAAGTGCTGGTGAGTTTCCACCTAACAGTTTCATGTAGTAGTTAACACAATGATTTTTAACATCAGCTGGGTCCTCAATCCTATGCCCTAAGTCATCTTGAAGATAGTGAATCTGGTTGATTCCTCTTCTAGTGTTCACCATTCTGTGAAAATAAGCTGTATTTGAGTCGCCACTCTCTACCCATTTTACTCTTGATTTTTGGTGCAAGAATTTTTCTTCAGCCTCGGCAAGAATCTGCCACTTTCTGTGTGCTGCTTTTTCCTCTAATGCAAGCAAAGTTGAGGGATTGGCGAGAAGTCTGTTCTGACAATCTGTAAGGAACGAATGTGCTTCTTTTACTCTATTTTCCAGATCCGAGAAGTGCTCCTTATTTACATCCTTGATGACCCTCTTGAGGAGCTTAAGCTTCTTTGAGAAAGAAAACATTTCTGTTCCCCTGATGTTGGTCGAGTGCCAAAACTCAGTGACCCGAGGCAAAAACTCTGGATGTTGCAGCAGAAAGTGTGAGATCATGAAAGGCTTTTTAGAGGGTGTAAAATTACCAAACGCCAAGCTCCCGGGACAATGATCTGAGAAATCTGGATCACCGAAGTGACCATAGGATAGCGGAAAAAGAAGCTTCCAATTATCGTTAACGAGAATGCGATCCAGTTTTTTAGCAATGGGGTTCACTTCTCGCTTGTTCCACCATGTAAGATCATTACCTCTAAAGGAAAGGTCTGAGAGATTTGCGTTGAGAAGGCACTGCCTGAGCTGAGCCATCCCTTTAGATATCCTTGTACTTCCAGAAGAGCTCTCAGAAGGGTGTAGGGTTTGGTTGAAATCTCCCATCAGAACCCAGGGTTTGGAGTTAATAATTGGGTCATGCGCTAAAGCCTCGATCTCTGCCCAAAGATCTTGTCGTCCATACTTGCAGTTCACAGCATAGATAAAAGAGAAAACCACCTCTTTTGGAATAGAAGGCAACTTTACAATGCAGGTGATCATCTGACTTGACTTGGAATGAATAGATAACAGCACTGACGGATCCCATAGTACCCAAATTCTCCCAAGGTCTGCAAATTCATAATTCCCTTCAAAATTCCATCCTGGAAAGGTTGACTTTATATATTTCTGAGACTTGCGCAACTTAACTCGAGTCTCGATAATACTACCAAAAGTAGGCCTATTATGCCTTATCCACTTCTTGAGGCTCCTACGCTTCAATGAGTGATTAAATCCTCTGACGTTCCAACAAAAGCTGTCTATCATAATTAATGATTTGTAGACTTTGGATTCTTCCTCGTAGAATCCTTGAGGTTTCTCCGTTCTTTCTTAGATAAGACCTTAGTGAACTGGATGTCATCATTCTCACTCTGTTCTGCTTCACTTGAGCTACTGTCAGAAGAGGGCTGAGCGCTTGCTTCAGAGGAGTAATCGGAATCAGATGAGGAAGAGTATTGTTTGTTCTGGTTGTTCTCCCTTCTCGAAGAAACAATACTCTTAGAAGTAGAAGCTTTAATAAGTCCCTTCTCAGATTGAGAGATGTGTCCTAGGTTCAAGACAAGGTGTTTCTGGTGTTTCTTCTTCTTCTTCTTCTTCTTATGCTGGTCATCTGAGTTCCCTGTCTCTGATTGTGGCCGCTTTTCAATCCAAACAGACTTGCCAGCCGCAGTGTGATTCATTCCCTTAGCCTTCTTAGTGGAATTCTGAGTTCCCTGGTCCTTAGCGGGTCCTTTTTTGGCCTTGGGGCAAGATTCAGCAGAATGAGCTGTAGAACTACAAGGGATACAAGTGATAGGAGCAGTGGGGCATCTCTTGATACTGTGACCAAGCTCTTCGCAATGACCACAAATTGGAGGCAGCCATGGGCATGAAACCGTTACTCGATGAATCTCACCAGAGCGAAACTGAACATTAACCGCCTCTGGCAGAGGAATTAGAGGGTTAATGATGGTCAATACCTTTCCTACCTCTAGATTTGACATATCCAGGATAGAAGGATGACACTTGATTGGATGGCCCAATATACCCGCAACGTGCTCGAAACCCTCTTCCGAGTAGAAATGAGGTGGGACGCCTCTGAATTCAAGCCACACAGGGACTTCAGTAAGCTCTGGAATGGAGGGAGTCAAACCGGGTTCCCAAGGCGCAACGAACATGGTTTGGCCTTCGATATGCCACATTCCCTGACCCAAAACCCTCTGCCGGGTGTTGGAATTTGGAATGCGAATGAGAACAGTTCTTGTCCCTAGACGAGAAATGGTGATATCCCTCAGCCTGTTGCTCCAGATGCCGTTGAAGATAGCGTGGAGAGCTCCAGGTGAAGGAAGGTTGCCGTGAAATTGGCCAATGATGAACGATTCCCACCGCTTGCTGTTACGAGTGATGACCTCGTCAGGGATTTGAACACAAAGTTCTCCATTTTCAAGAGTAAAGACTTCTCCTTTCCTTGTCATTGTCCCTGAGGAGCTCTTGAGCAAGTCAACCCACATGGGTTTAGGAGGTGCTTGAGCCGAGTCTCTCGAAGAAGATGTAGCCGAGTCCAAGATTTGGGTTTTGGAACCCAGATCTGAGACAGATGAATCCTTAGCGGTGGCTGTGATTGAATTCATAGGGTAACCATAGTGATTGCGACCAGGGTACGCGTATCAGCTAAATTTTTCCATATGTTCATCTAATCGTATATAGCTAAGATATTTTTATTTTATCTTAGCTTTTGTTGGTGTATATTGGTTAAGCTTTATGTAATTTTGTAATAGCTAAACTACTAATTAATTGTCAGCTTTCAAACCTTCTCAATTGTTCGGAAGAAAGATAAAAATCTCATCAAAATTTGTCTTTCCACAGATATTTGTTGCCCCGTTCTATTCATGCCGTCGATTTGAGGTATCATGGACTTTTCTAATCCGACGTTTTAGTTTGTCCTTCTATTTTAATGACGAGACGTGATTAAAATTGTTGAAAAAATGCATGCATATATTTATCTAGGGAGAAATAAGTACTAACCTAATTATTAACGGCAAAAGTATAATGAACTTTATACAAACATGTCTTGTGAGATTTCATCTTTTGCATACGTCCAAGTAATCTCTAATAATTTTATTTTGTTAAAGAGAAAGGCTACTAAGTTTAAGCAAACTTCTCAAGGCAAAATAAATTAGTTTATGGTAAAATTAGCACGTTAAAGCTAGCGTTTGAAGAAAGGTGTATACATACATCTAAAGCCAATTAATAAATAGTTAGAATGTTGTCGTTTACCAACATTATGACTCAGAACTGACGCATTTCCATATGTGTGTCTTTCTTCATTGTTTTCAAATCTCACATCCTTTGTCTTTTTCTACCCCATTTGCGTTCTATGTTGCAAGTGATCATCTCAGTGCCGATTTCTCAATCCAACATGCATTTGAATACAGTAGCACTTAGAAACAGAACTATTAGTCTATTATGATACTACTATCTTCCTACAGACAATTATTTATCAGTCAGTTATAAAAAAAACTTTTTGTAGACAATGATATTTTATGCAAATAAAAGCAGAATATTCTTGATTTCTAAGATTTAGAACGATCGATATTCTTAAATTGCAAAAAGAACAAACGGCATCGTTTACAGAACAACGCAAAGATTGCTACATGTTAGTTTATTTGGATTGAAAATAAAGAGTCAAAGTTAAATCCTGATCCTAGAGTTGGCCAAACATAAATAAGGGAGAAGTCTCAGGAGCCGAGCCATAGCTTGAAGCAGAAAAATGCACAAGATTACGATTAGGGTTTGTTCAAGAATCATTTCTTTGACCAAGTAACAAAAGAAAAAAAAAAGAGGTTACAGTGAGCGAAAGCAAACCCTAATATACACTATTCGATGAGCGATATAATCAATCACTGATCAGACCATTTCCTGTTATTACAATTGCAGCAGCATCACCAGTGTTTTAAGAAATTAGGAAGAAGAACACAGAAAGAGTCAAAGTACTCATCTGATCATGAACCATCTTGTCTCTTTCCAAAGAGGAATCTCTCCGAGAAGCTGTAGCTGAGTTCTATTGAAAGCTGAGACAACTTTCCCTCTGCAAGCTTTTGATGAACACACCATAGTATGGTTAAAATGAGAGCCTCTTCAATTGAAATTTTATTCAAAGTTTGTGTGCCAATCTTGTCCGGATTGCCACTGCAAGCTGTGTGACCTTGTTTGGATGATAGAGAACCGCACAGACCGCAAAACAGACAGCGAATGTAGCGATTAAGAAAACAGTTTGACGGGACCTGAATGTTAGGGTAGAGTGCAATGGTATACATGACTTCCTTGGCCAGTCTCCTACGTCATTTACGTTCATGACAACCTCTTTGTTTAAAAGAGGATCGGTCTCTTTTCCGCCAATATCTGGTGAACAGTCTGCCTGTATCCTCTCTTTACAATCTAATCCTGCTTCGGGATCCTGTCAAGATAAAGAATGGAAGGGCATTAATAAACGAATCTATGCAAAATCCAAGAAACAGACACAATACTGTGCAGACTCTTAGTTCGTCATATCGAGCCTAAGATATCACAGGAAATACGAATTTAATTATCAGCAGTGGAGCAAGAAAAAAAATGTGCAAGACAAGGGAAGATTGTGGCGAGTCCAATATCGATCAAACAGGAGAAAAGGGAAAATCAGAAATTAGTGAAAAACCTGATTGAAGTTTACTATTTTTGATGGTTTATCCTTCTGGAAACTGCTCTCACAACAGCACCCTGATGAAGGAAGAACATTCCCTGGATTCACCTTTGAATCTTCATGGCTTTGATGCTTCCTGTTAGCGTCAGTAGCCAAATTCATATTTTCATGTAGAAGCCTCACATCACAGTCACAGGTACAGTGAACAAGACTGTCTGGCTCCATTTTTTTCACCAACGCTTCAAGATTGTGCAGTACGTTTCCCAAGATTGACGACGAGTTATTTTGTATTAGATAATTCAACACTCTATTGTATCTTTTAATCTGACATCGGTTTATTCTTTTCTCAGTGCATTCTGCAGAGGGCACCTTAACTGACCATGCAATATCTAACAAGAGGCCACTAAAAGTGCTCTGTCTCTCCCCAAAATCACTGCAACAGCAAGCCGAAGAACAGCAGGCGGTAACTTCTTGTCCCTCTGGAACTAGTGTAGCATTGAACTTCTGCTCTATTTGTTTCATTTCGGAGCAGATAGATTCATCTCCAATAATTAGAGGTATGAAATTTGATAAGCCAGATTCATTTTCAACCTACAAAAGGATTGGAGGAGGACCGTATTAAAGAAAGCTACTTGTAAAAATGTTTATCATTTAAACAATTAGTACCTCGACAAACGCAGGGCCAAAGAGATTAGGGTCAGAATTCACAATATTGATCTTGTAGAACTTGTTATTACAAGAACGCTTCCCATCCTGGGCCGGTGTAGGTACAACAGAATAGTTATGTGGTAAGTACTTCCCAGAAAAAGACACGAGAAACCTACAATAAAAAAAGTTCTCTGTAAGCTGCATTATTATTTCCTATCTAGAATATCTTAGTGGTCACAAGTGAAAGAAATCAAACCAACAAATGATAGTAGTAATCCAAATGCAACATTCTGAAGTTTCTTACAATATTAGCTACATCATATGAGCTATAAGACAGGACTAAAAATGCGAGAGAACCCCAAGCATAGATCAAAATTAGGTTGACATACATACCGGCATTTGGGTTGCAGAAGGTTTTGTCCACAAACAACAAGTTCTATTGGTTTTCCAGCTTCAAAACATGTAGGATACACAAACTGTAGTTTCGGTGACTCTAATTTTACATCGACTCTCTTTAATGATGTTCCACCTATCAAAACCAAACTAAATAAGAATACACTCATACCAAAAGTGTCTAGCTTACAATTAATGATTATCCAGTACGATAGGGAGAAAGAAAAACAGAGATAACAAGTAAAGCACATCAACTTGCCTTTAATAAGACGGAAAATCATGTTGTTCAAATAAACAGTCATCGAGCCTCTTCCAAATAGCATCTTTCCAGGTTTAAGAATAAATTCATCCAGATATGCCACAGGATCTTTAGACAACTGCTTAAAGGAACAGATAGGAAAAGTTCATTACAGCGTAAAATCAAGTTGAGAGCTCAATATGCACAAAATTTAGAGAAAAAGAGTTCCAGGTCACAGAAAAACATAGGCGCTTTAATGGTACTTAGGACGGAAGCAGGTGCAGATTTTCTTTATGTTGTGTGCGGCACCAAGAACATAGAATTGATGAGCAAAAGACAAAAGAATGTACCTTCGCCCACATAATCTCTGGCATTGCTATAAATACGGTCAAAATTGTACATCCTGGACGGATATACCCCTCCAGCTCAACAGGCATGGTGGACAACCATTGGAATATCTGCAAATTCAGTTCATCACATGATATTAGTTCTTTGAGATACTGTATACCATAAACATAGTCTACGAACACTAAACTGTAATATATAATTCTTGAGAATACTTGATGACGTAGTCTCCGTGGGAACTCTGCTGGATTCCAGTCATAGAGCTTGAATGAGATCCGACCCGTTGGGCACTACAATGAATTGAAAATTAGTTCATAAAGCGCACAAAACTTTCTGATGTACGAGTGGGAGAAGAGAACCCACCACAGTTGAATAGGCGCTTTTGTTGTCACCACCGGAAGGTGAAAGTTCAAATTTTTTATCATTCATTCCTTCATCTGGCTGAGGTTCACCCGAACCTGTAACAGAGACAAAGTTGTCTGCGTTGATGCTATGGGTAAAGGGTACAGAACCCTGAGGGGGAATATGCCCATCTTCAAAAATCAACGAAGCCTCTTGTTCTGCTCTCTGGTCACTAGAGCATGTATTATCTGCTTTAAGATAAAAAAACATAGGAAAGCAAAATCAGCTTGAATTTCCAAGAGAGCTTAAACACTGATAATGATGAAAAGCAAGCAAATAAACCAAGAAACCGCATGGTGAAATATGATTTGTGCTGTTCACTTATACCTTTTCCATCCTCAACATCAATTACGCTGTTATCATTATGTGATGGCACTTGCTGTTGTTTTGTAGCAACGCCACCTTTATCGACAGGTTTCCTTTTCCGTCTGTTGTTGTGACGCTCTAGCTTTCTCCGACAGCTGCGCTTTCCCTCATCAAAGTCCGGGAGCACATGAAACCTGCCACATAGGTTTACTCTCTGTAATGACGGAAACAGCATAGATGGGACAAATACATACATACATAAACAACAATACTGACTACTAGACAGCTGGTAGCGGAAAAATCAGTTAAGCTCAGCCTATGCTAAAGAAAGAGGCTTGGTTAAATGATATGAGAAATCAGTGGAATCATTTCAAACTGATCAACGATCTCTCCCTCAAGTTATTCAATTTCCTAATGAAAGGATTCAACAGTTTCTATTCGATCTTTTAGATGATTTTGTGTTGCAAATCAAATCTCAATAAAAGATTCCAATTCAATACAGACGATAGTCACCTAAGTCAACCACAAAGAGGCGTAGGAGATATAAACTAAGACAACACGCCCCTGATTCAGCTATCAAATCCATTTCTAAATTCCGTGGTAAAAAATATCAAAGCTTAGATTTGCAAAAAACAGAAAGAGAACGATAAAGGAAAACATACTTGCCACACTGTTGACAGTATCTATTATTATCTCCGTCAAGCACAACAAAGGTAGCATTAGCACAACGGAGACAAACCCTATGCCTCCTATGGTAACCTTTAAGCTCGCTTATATCCACTTCACAACCGGGAACCTGACATCGAGCAACACCAGAGCCGCCGCGAACACGCTTCTTCTTCGGCAGCTCAGCCTCCTCCAATTTCTGATCAAGCTCAGGACACGAACAAGGAAGCAAACCTTCAACGAAATTGGAACAAATCAACCTCGGGTCTCGCTTCCTAACCCGATCGGAACCTGAACCCGATTCATCAGGAGAAGGATAGGATTCAGATTCCGCGAGAGGCTGAGTCGGAATCAGCTGCGGAGGAGGAGGAGGAGGAGAAGGAACGGGAGGGAAAGGAGTAAGTTGATCGGAAGAATCGAAAGAAACGAGAAGGCGTTCGTCGGCGGCGAAGTCAAGGAGATCTCCCCAATCCCAGAGAGCGGATGAATAAGTGGAAGGATCATCGTTAACCAATGCAGGAGGTTGAATCTCCATCTCCGGGGGAGTAGGCGATTGAGATTGCGACAGAGAAGACATCTGAGAGAGAGAGTCTTCAATTCAATTTTCTCAGAGAAAACATTGAAAGGTCCATCATCATCGGTTGTTAGAGGAGGAGGAGGTTGGTGATGTTTTTTGGTTTCAAAGGTTTTAGGTATATTAATTTCCAGAAAGTCATCAAACTCTTGAGGAAAACAAAAACTAATTTATACAATAAAGTAATGTAATTCCTAAGATAAAATAAATTATCTAAAAATACAATTAGTCTACTATATCAAGAAATGACTCAATGAACAATGAACTCGTTGAACTAATAAACACAATCATTATTAGTTTGTTAATCGTGCTATCATAATATATTCCCATAACTAATTAACTATATTTTTTTTTAACCCCTAATTGATTCACAAATTAGGGGGAAAAAAAAAGCTGAAAACTCATTTTCAGCTTGAAAAGACTAGTAATATGATTTTAAGAATCATAATTTTTTACGAATCAAAAACAATTGAGGAATTACGATAAAGATTTTTTTTTTTTTTTTTTGTCTTATAAATATACAAGCACTTTTGTTTTGTACCAATCACTTTCTTTTGTTTTATATAGTGCTATTTTTGGACTGGTTGTTTTTAATTTTTTATAGTACAGTAGGTCCATCAAATTCTCTAGATGCATTAAGATTTTTTTTTTTTTTTTTTGTTAAAATTCTATTGGAAATTGTAATTTAAACAGAAAAAAAAAACGTTTTAGGAAACACAGAAAATCAAAAGAAAAATTCTTAGAACTAAAAAAAATGAAACCCTAACAAAAACATACTTCGAGAAAATTTATATGTGTTTGCCCAAAAAAAAAAAAAAAAATTATATGCGAGAAAATTTAGGACGTCGAGGAAAAAAAAAGAAAAAACTACGCGAATTTGAGCTGCGTGGGAGTGTGTCGGGGCGTGAGAGACACGCGTTGTATGGTGGCAGCACGTGATTGGTTGAAAGGAGAGTCGCGTGTAAGCTACGTGAATTTGAGGAAACCAAACTGTTCATCTATCGTTTTCGAAAACGACGCCGGATCAGTGTTACTTGGGACGTGAGCGACCCAAAGTGCCTCTTTTTTTTTTCTTCTCCCTTCTCCAACAAATAACGGTGGATTTTGGTCTTCTGATTTCCAAGTCATTACAATAATACTTACACCACCAGATTATAGACACGCGTCTCATCCGCCATGTGATTTTATATACCTCCTTTTGTACTATAATAATCATATATAGCTACTTTATTTCTTTATTGTGTTGAGTACTTTATATGACATGATTAAACAAATGACTTGGGGGGAATGAGAATATTATGGCCCAGTCTGGGCCTTGGAATAAATGTTGACACCATGACCAAATGAACCACCAACAGAAATTGATTGCCGAACAAAAAAAAAAAACCACCAACAGAGACTTGAGTTCGAGAGGGTTAGGTGATATTGAGAAGCCGAGTTCCTCTAGAATAAGAAGAAAGTTACCAAGTATTGATGGGTTGCTTAATATTGGAGTAGACTTTTGAGTACCATTGAAAATGCTTATTTGACTTAATCGTTGGCTTATTGGATGATGAAAACATTTGCATATACATTAAATAGAAGACATGTCGCTTTATAAGCACAAAATGAAATGGATATAAAAAATATCTGTATATTAAAAAATTAAGGAATCAGGTTTTACAACGTAGTAATCTTGCTTTACAAGGCAATTTTCTTGCTTTGTCTGATAATTAATTGAGTCGAGAGAACAAGTTTGGCTTCCAGATTAAGCCACAATGATTCCAATAATCTTCTTTTTTTTTCATACTGTGCACATATCATTGCATCACCAGACAAAATTCTGCTGAAAGAGTTTGGTCTTTGTGCTTGTTACCTATTTTGGTGATTATGTGGTAGGTATGCCAGGAACTTGAGGAACGGCAGGTTTAGGCTGTTTGATTTTCTCCACGAGCACAGCTTGAGTCGTGAGAACTATCCCGGCAACAGAAACCGCATTTTGGAGGGCGAATCTTGAAACCCGACAAGGATCTGCTATTCCAGAGTTCAGAAGATCCTCATACCTTCCAGACATTGCGTTGTAACCACTTCTCCATTCGAGCTCTCTGGTTTTCTCCACTACAACTAATCCACCAACCCCGGCATTGGTTGCTATGGCCATTGCAGGTGCTGTGAGCGCCTGCAAACAAAAAGAGAAGCGACTTTTTAACGAAACCAGAATGGTTATGAAACAGGTTTGGTTTCGTCATTCATTTTTCCTACCGTCGCTACAATGTCTGCACCTATCTGCTCATATAAATCTTCCAGTAAATTCTTCTTGATTCTCGGGATCTCATCTGAAAGATGAATATAAGTGGCACCACCACCTGGAACTATACCTTCTCTCATGGCTGCAAATGTAGCGTTCTTCGCGTCCTCTATTCTAAGTTTTCTGTCCTCAAGTTCTGTTTCAGTGTGACCTCCCACCTGAATTAAGACAGGGTTAACCTGATATTTTCACGAGGACTCACAAGAAATAGCAAGAGCTGAAAACAGTTTTTTCTTTGTGTCTTACTACGGTAGAAATTAAGTTCTGTTGAAATCCCAACTTGTTGCAGCATATTATATAAACAAAAGAAGGGTTATCGTAAAATCGGACCTTTATTACAGCCACGCCTCCTGTGAGCTTAGCAATTCTCTCTGCGATCTTTTTTGAAAGATATGAATTATCTGTCTCAGCTAGATCCTTCTTCATCTGAGCAATTCTTGCCTGAATCTCCGGTTTAGTTGAATCGTCTGCGACTATAGTTGTCGAATTAGCTGTAATTATTACTCTCCGAGAAACACCCAGCTGGTCTGAAGTTGCTCCCATGAGAGACATGCCTAAATCTCCGGAAAGATAATCAGCTCCTGTTTTATATCATATGCCATGTTAGCAAGTGAAATATGTCGTGTGAAAATCAACATGGAAAGTACAGATGATTGGGACCTGTCATGAGTGCAATGTCTTGTAGCAAAGCCTTTTTCCCATCCAACATTCCTGGACATTTCACAACAGCAACATTAATCAAACCTTGCTTCTTGTTCACCACCAGTATCTCAAGCACTTCCGCGGAGATATCTTCTGCAATTATAAGGAGTGGAACACTCAGTTGTGAAGTTTTCTCCAGTAACGGAACTAATTCCTTGGCTGAAGTGATTTTCTGATCTGTCACAAGGATTTTAGCTTTGTCGAATTCCACAGTAGATTTCTCCTGGTTTGTGATGAAATGAGGAGACATGTAGCCCTTGTCAAACTGTACAAAAGAAATTTTCCTCATGAGACACAGTAACTCAATGGTTTGATAATCATAACTATGGAAAGTGTGAAACTAACCTTCATCCCTTCCTCAACTATAACAGACGTTTCTGATGTGGAAGATGATTCAATGGAGATGACGCCATCAGGGCCAATCTTTTCCACAGTTTCAGCAATCAAGTTCCCCACAAATTCATCGTTGCCAGCAGAGATTGAAGCCACAGCTACAGAACACAAGAATCCCTTTCAAATTATTCCAAAATTCGAAAAAAATGAGGTCAAACCAAACTTAGCTATGGTAATAACTTAGTAGTAAGGAACCTTTAACATCACTCTTCCCTTTGACAGGAATACTTCTCATCATCAACACCCTGACCAACTCTTTAACAGTCTTGTTCATCCCATTCTTCACAGAAACAGCATTAGCTCCAAAAGCAATAGCCAAAGATCCAGCTTTGATCATTTCTCTAGCCAAAATGATTGCAGTTGTTGTCCCATCACCCGCTGACTCATTCATCTTAATCGCAACCTACATTACAAAGCATCCCCCCAAAGTTTCAGGTTTGCTGCTAATTCATTAAAGTTGGAACAAATGAACTAAACAAGGAGAAAGGGGGGAACGAATCATTTAGCCACCATGAATGAATAACCTCTTGAATTAACGTTGCTCCAGCGTTCTCAATCGTATCAGGAAGCTCAATAGATTTAGCAATGGTGACACCATCGTTAATAACTTTGATTGTGTCTTTTTCAGCTAGCACTACATTACGCCCTTCATATTCAAAAACAAAACATTTCAAGACTCAGTTCTTTATCAATTCCAAATGAAGCAATTCTAAATTCGGATTCAATGAGTCTCACCTCTAGGGCCTAAAGTAACGGAAACAGCATCAGCTAACTTATCAATACCGGCTTGTAGTGCTTCTCTGCTATCTTTACCGTAAAGTATCCTCTTGGATCCTGCTCTCACCACTGAGAATTTTCTCGGGTTGTTCCTCTGACCACTACGGCTCTACAAGAGCGAGAGGTAACTATTTCGGTAAGAAGAAAATAAGAAGATTCTCGGGGATAAGAAATGGTGGGGGAGGAGAGGAATTGAGGACTTACCGGAGAAATGATTGTCGGCGAGAAAGAAGACGGTGATACGGCGGCGAACATTTCGTCTCTTCCGTGTTATGGGAATAGGATGCGACGGAGGGGGTTTTAATTTGATGTTTGGGGTTTAGGTGAACGAGTTTTGTTAATTCGATTACCCGGGCGAGTCAAGGGACGAGTCAATTGTTTTATTTATTTTATAAGTTTGTTTTTTTTTCAGGAAAAGAAAAAACAGAAATGTATATTGAAAATGAAATTTTTTTTGATAAATATATTAGAGTTTTTTAATTAAAAAAAAATATTTACAAATTCACATAATCTGTCTATGCAAATATGGACTCATTATTTTGGAGATTTCACCAGGTTCCTTTGGCGGATGTTTTTCCGTGGATCCTTTGATATATTTGGAAGGCTAGAAATAATAAATTTTTTAGCAATTTGGATTCCAACCCGCTAGCGATTTTGCGACTGACGGAGGAGGAAGCTAAACTTTGGTTTTTGGCACAGGAAGAAACAACGGGACTACCTCCGCAAAGGGGTACCCGGTCGACTTCTGGTATCACGGTTAATGCTTTTACTGCGGATAGTAGACATGTAACTGGTTATCGATGTTTCGTGGATGAATCCTGAAAAGTGACAGGCCAGTATACCGACAGAGGATGGTATTGCACTTCCCCTGAAGGGGAATCTCCCACTATGGGTGCATCTAATCTTCGCCGTAGTCTTTCATCTCTCCATGCAGAAGTGGAAGCTCTAATTTGGGCAATGAGGTGCATGATTGGAGCGGATAACGAGAGTGTCGTCTTCCTCACTAACTGTTCTAACTTGGTGGAGATGGTGTCTTCGCCCTCCGAGTAGCCTGCATGCAAGACATATCTGGAGGAGATTGAATTAGACAAGGAGAAGTTCCTGTCTTTTTTCCTAATCTTAATTCTCCGTTCACAGAATGGTATTGCAAACAAGTTGGCGCGTCGCGCTAGAATAGAGTCATATCACATTACCTATGTAAACGTTTTTCCTTGTAATTGGCTCATGTGAGCCGATCTTGTAAGCTGTTGTCCAAAAAAAAAAGTCACATAATACTTGTGAGTTAATTATTTGTTTATTTTAAGCAAAGGTTAATCTTCTTGATTTATTAAGGTTAACCAAAGTATAATTAGTTAGTAAAATTTTAAAAAAATATACCAAATTGTTCTTGATTTAATCTGATTTCATTATTGTATAGTTCAAGGAACGCCAATAATTTTGATTAAACCAATCTGAATGCCAAAGCTTTTTGTTATTATTAAGGCCAGTAAAATAAACATCAAAGCCCGAGAAGGAGAGAGACTTCTCTCTTGATTTCATGTATTTGACACAAATGGATTTTTCCGACCATGTAGCTGACAGTGAAATGCTTAGACAAACAGAACAAAACTAGAAGAAGGCTCAGTGCTTGGCATCTTCTTCTTCGCAGAACTTGGAGTACTTGTCTGAATCCATTAGTTTCTTCACTTCCCCTGCATCACTAAGCTCCACTTTTATGATCCATCCTTCTTCATATGGGCTCGANGCTCGAGTTCACCTGTCAATCCAACATAACCAAGAATCTCACCACTTACGCACATTACATACATCAGCTAAACTGTCAGGGAATCGAATTAAGAATCAAAGAATGTCACTCAAGAAACGAATTTACTTAGCGATATGCATCCCAAGTTAATATCGAATCTGACGATAATGCTGATGAGGAAAGTAAAAAAGAACTCACCAAAGCAGGGGACTCGGAAAGGTCCTTATTGACTTGAAGGACCTTACCAGAGATTGGTGAATTGATATCACTAGTAGCTTTGACGCTTTCGACAGCGCCAAAACTCTCACCTTGAGACACAGAACGTCCCACATCAGGCAACTCTACATAGACAACGTCTCCTAAATGCTCTTGAGCGTGATCCGTTATACCAACCGTCGCTTTATTCCCTTCAATCTTCACCCATTCATGTGAATCCGCGTATTTCAGATCCTTTAATACCACTATTTACACCAGAAAAATCAGATAAATCCGATTAGATCAATAAAGGCACACAATCAAAACCGATTAAAAAAAAAAAAGAGATCAGGAGTCACCGGAAGAAAACGCTCGATGGGACAACGAGATCCTGAGATGAGAAGCAATCCTAGAAGAAGCCAACATCAATGTCAAAGCCATTTTTTTTTTTTTTTGCTTTCGTCGGCTGGTGAAATGGTGTATAACAAAAGAGCTGATACACAAATACTGAGAGTGCAGTCACAGAACCGGTGATTAGTAATATTCTTTTATTCGACAAAAAGGGGTTGGTGGATTTTGCTTTTTGGCTTATAAAACATTATTATGGTACATTGGTACTAATGATAATGAAAGTAAAATTTAACATGTACTACTAAGTTTGTGAACATAGGGGCAAATGTCAACCAATATTTTTATGATTAACGTGTGTATCATAATCGAATTGACACAGTCAGAGGAAAATGTCAACCAATATTTTTATGATTCATAGATGAGATTCTTTGTTTTTAAGATAAAGTCATTGAGATGTCAAATCTCTCAACCGATCAAAAAGGAGAAAAGTTGAGATATTCCGATCAGATAAATATTTTCAAGGTATAATGAGTAAGTGGAGAGAAATTGTTACTTATGGAATGTGCGTAAATAAGATCAATGGAGAGCCGAAAGACCACTGTAGGCATTTTCTTGCCGGCGGAGAGGAAGGAACGCCCGAGGCTTTCTTCTGTAGTGGCTGCGGTTGCCATGTATGTTTTCATTGGAAATATGTTAAAAAGGTTCGTACACCGATCACATAATTGTTAACTCGATTAATGTAGATAATTTTGGACTTTACATTAATTTTTTGTAGATCTTAAATCTTCTTAAAAATCACTTTACAATACCATGAATTTGCATTGGACCGGATCATTTTTTTTGGTTTAATCAAACGTGCACCGAACTGATTGATCATATGATGTACTTACATGACCGATTCCAACTTTGTATCAAGGTCACATGATCCACAAATTTGATAATGTGCTAATACGTTGTATACTTGGACAGGAGATTGATATGTCAACTGCGATAGTAAAATACGGAAAATGCTTGAAAAACCATATGGCTCACATGGGAGGTCGTTGCTCACTAGATGGTTGCGGCGAATTCATGGCAGCCGGCGAAGAAGGAACCCCAGAGGCTCTCTCTTGTTCCGCATGTGGCTGCCACCGCAGTTTTCACGATAAAGATTACTTGTAGCTAAAAATTTACCTCACCACTAGTTTATTCTTAAGAGTATCTTATCTTTGTGAATTGTGATCATGTATTGTGTGTGTAACTCCCAAATCATTTGTATCATTCAAATTTTGTGACTTTAAAATTATTTCATCAGTTCCCTCAAATATATTAAGCCCATTATATTTAAAATTCTGTAAGCCCATAGTATTAAAAAATTTGTAAGCCCAAAGACCGTAGGCAAAGCAGCTTCCGGCAAGTGTTGTTGTTTTGAAACTCTCCGACAGTGTCGTCGATTGCATCCTCTCTCCCTCCAAATTTCACTTCCTAATTCACATTCTTGCTGCCACAGAGAGAATAGGGTTAGGGTTTGTTTTTGACGAAATTTCTCTCGAGATGGCTAGAGCGAGGAGCCGGAGCAGAAGCTATAGTCCCCGTCCTCGTCACAGGTCACCACCGCGGGACCGTAAAACCACCTACGACGATAATCGCCACCGTGAACGCCTGTCATCTCGCGACCACGAATCTTCTGATCCTTCTGGTTTGCTCATCCATAATCTCCCTCTCGATGCTAGGTCTCCTCTTTCCCTACCTCTCTCTCTCTATTGTTCATCGGCATGTGTGTGGATTTTAAACGATATTGTTTAATCGGCTCAAATTTCTGAAATGTTTGCTCGTTTTTTTTTTTTTTTGTTTATTCAGACCGAACGATCTTAGGGATTCGTTTGAGCGGTTTGGTCCGCTCAAGGACATATACCTGCCGAGGAATTATTATACTGGGTATGTTTCAACCTTTGTCTCTAATTGTAATCACTAGATGCTTATAGTTAATGTTTCATATATGAGCTTTAGCTTTTGTTGGTTGACAACGTAAACGGATTCTGAGAATTCACATTACAAATGATTATGTTGATAACCTAATCGCTAGATAAAACTAGTTTTTATTGGGAATTTTTGGTGTTTTTTTCAAGTAGGTGGTGTTGTCTGAGCAGGTACCTATAACGATTTGATGATGTTTTGTGGTTTAGGGAGCCGAGAGGGTTTGGATTTGTTAAGTACCGTTATGCTGAAGATGCTGCTGAGGCGATGAAGCGAATGAATCACAAAGTTATTGGTGGGCGTGAGATAACCATTGTTTTTGCTGAGGAGAACCGTAAAACTCCACAAGAAATGCGTACAACTATCCATTCGAGGTAGAAAATCTGTTTTTTTTTTCCTTTTTTTTCTTGTAGCTATATCAAATTTTTCCCCTGTAAATGTGAATGCGTCAGTGCGTCGTTGTATGTGGTTACTTACAACTTCTATTTGGTTTAATATAGTGGTCGACATGGGGACTACAAGAGGACTTCACACAGATCACCAAGGCACAGATATCGTTGTAAGTAGCTTCTTGACCTGCTTTTAATTTCTTTATTTTTATATGTCTCAGGACGACAGCAGTTTATGGTTAGATAAAATACCTCCTGACCAGTCCTTTCTTGTTTATCAGCTCATTCACGTTCGCGTTCTCCTCCAAGGCTAGATTCAAGGTTTGATTCTCATCTTTTACACTTGTGTCATTGTGTGTGCTCACTTTCTTTTTGATAAGACTCTTGGAACTCGTTAATGTGAAAATGTGAATGCAAATGGCACTCATTCCTAGGCGTGCATGTTGTCTGCTAGTTGTATGTGGATGAAACAATGAGAAGGCACAAAGTGGAGACTTATAAGTTGATAAGTCTTGTAGAAACATGTTTATCTTGGGTGTTTTCCTCTTAAAACCTAAACCTGGATAGTTATTTCATCAAATATCATCTTCATCACTCACCAGTTTTGGTTACCTAGAGCTTGAATACCATTCGGTCAACTGGTTATATATAAGTTGATAAGTCTTGTAGAAACATGTTTGCATTCTTTGTGTGTTCTGTGTTTAGGAAAGGTTAGTTTTCTCTGTATGTAAGAGATTATAATCCTTTTTTTTCTTTGGCAGACACAGTAAAGCAAGAGAGGATGATTTGTACTCTCCTCCAAGGTCAAGATCTATTTCTCGTTCTCCTTTGCCCCGCAAGGAGAGGAAAGACAAGTCTTATAATGTGTCCCAAAGCCCAAGGAGAAACCGTAGAAGTCGTGAAGAGGTGCTTACTCCAATAAGGTCTCGTAGTCTGTCAAGGTCCCGTTCTCGATCCTTGAGGTAAAGAAATAGCTGCATTTATTATATTTAATCAAGATGCCTCTCTGGTTCTACGACTAGAGCCAGCATCATTGACATCACTTTGTTTTTTTTGTCTAAAACTGTCTTTGGCTCACATTAAACTCTCTTATCTCTAATAACATGTGTGATGACGTTATGGTGTTTCTTTGCAGTCGTTGATAAACAAGAACAAGTGTATTTCTATGATGGTCTTCTGGCTTTGAAGAAGACAGCTTTCTTAGTGAAACACTAGAATCCTAAGTTTGATGGGTTTGACTACCTTTTTGCTCTTTTGTTTGTTTGTTTGTTTCGTTCTTATATAACACAGCTCAATTTCATTTGTAAAGAAGTCTTCAATATTCTCGAAAAGGCCTATTTAACTAAAGTCTATACTGTTTGACAAAAAGAAAAAACTAAAGTCTAGACTTTGCCTTTCTCTGTGTAAGTTCATCAGTAGGCGTCTTAATAATCCACAAGCCTAATCACTGCATTACTTTCTAACAACCAATTATTTCATCGGGAAATCCATTCTGTGCTGATTGATTAAAGAACCATTATATTGAACAACGAAAATTGAGTCACTCGGTTGTCTTTGAGAAGTCGCTACAAAAGCATTTGAGAAGAAAAAATGGGATGACAACAAACAAGAGAGAGTGAGTAAAGCTCGTTCAAAAATGAACACCTTTGCTTTATTAGAAGATACAAATTAAAAACATAACAAGAGACCTTGTTGTGATTCTCATTTCAAGGGACAAACTTTCTCGAAGGCTTCTTGCTCTTTCCTACACAGATCAAACTCGTTTGTGTAGTAATACATACACCCAACATAATCATCCATCTCCTTTTGGCACTTCTGGTGAAGATCCTTCAGCCTGCAAAATCCATATCAAAACAAAATTAACGCTTCACAGGAGAAACCATATAAGTCTAAATATGGACTAAACATCATAATCTAAGGTCCCAGTGGTGCAGATCGATGGTCACTATGCTTGATGGGTTCAAAAATGTTTTTATGGTTGGACACTATTATTACAGCACTGGATCATTGTATAAGTAAGTAAATAACTTGTCAACAATAAAGCTACGTTTTAGACCAACACTCCAAGGAAGCAAATGGTTTCTTAATAGCTTTTAGTTAAGGAAAATAACATGAGTTGGACAACATTCGAGAGCGATATACGAAATGTAAATAGCCTAAGTTCGAAATACATTGTAGAGTGAGATGTGTGAAATGCAGAAAATACATGGCATGCCGCATAAATTATACACAATTCAAGCATATCGCAATGCCGACTATGCCTAGTATAGCTCTTCTGAACTCTAAATCATATGAAAAAAACAATGACTCGTTGATTTTTTTGTGTGTTCAAAAGTTCAAACTACTTGAGCTCCATGAGAAGAAAAAACAAAGAATTCATGGCTGATATAGATGACAATAAAACTTCCACAACTAGATGTTTGTGTTTTTGCTTTATGATCTCATGCTCATGGCTAAAGCCCTGTTGGAAAGAGATTCGGCAGAATTGTCACAACAGCTATGTTCACATACTTCAGCTCAATTAGTTTACAGTCTTGCTCAATAGACCTAAATCCAATCCCTACAGGTCCTCCTAATCTCGTGAAATTTCGAAGCTTACACATTATGACTAGAGAACCCCTAAATCAAACCATTTGATTACACAATCAATATCTTCGTCAAAATAATCATAAGGCTACCTCAACACAATTAACAACCAAAGAGAGCCAAAAACAGAGTGAAAACGAAAAAAAAAAATGAGCAGAGAAAACGTACAATCCAAGAACGCAGCGAGTGACGTCACGACCTTTGTCGAGGCACTTCTCGGGGTTAGGATCATTCTTCTTGCATTTGAGGAAAGCAACGTTCTCAGGCATACATCGCATACCTATATGCTTCGCTGACGCCGTCAACACCGCAGAAGTAGGGATCGGGTTCCCCGTCGCGTCCACCGCACTCGACATGGCTCAACAAACAAACAAAAAATTCGAAATCCCTAAACCAAAAATCCGAAATGGAGAAACCAAAATTAATCCAATCTAATCGCAATCCCGAGAAGAAGAAAAAAAAAAACAAAATCAAAATCAGAATCCAAACAACAAACTAACAAGAGTAAAAGGAGCAGAGAACGAACATTGTCATACCTTTTCAATGGATCGATTTGGATCTTCGTCTTCTTCTTCTCTACTGAGTACAATCGGAATAGAAGAGAGAGAGAGAGAGAAAACAAAACCAGGTGAGTAGCTGAGACAACAATGGGCCACGATGGGCCTAATTAGAGCCAAAATACTTAATGGGCCGAGAATAAAACTATCTTTCATCATCAGAAAGACTGAAAGAGTGTGCCTAATTTTTCACTCCCGTTTCATCTCTCTGCCGTCGTATCGCCGCCGTCTGGTCGCCTTCTTTCATCCGTAAGTTTCCGATGCTTCGTCTCTGTATTTGATCTTCTGTGAGTGATTCGGTGAATTCTGATGTTTCGTTTTGTGATTTAGCGCAAAGCTTTCTTGCACCATTTCTTCGATTTGATTGAATGATCTAGGCCTTTTAAAAAACAACGTCATTGCATCTTTTTTGTTAGTTCACCGGAACATCTCGAATGCTATTTTGGGGTAAATCAATTTTGGTCATTTGCTTTGAAAATCTGGAAACCAAAAAAAAAAACAAATGTGTAAATTTTGAAAAAGGTTTGGTCTTTTCTTTTTAGGTTTGTCTGAGTTTTTTTAAGGTCGCATGATGTAAATATTGAATTGAGAATTTGATCGTTAATGATGGAACTCATATATGGTTGTAGAGTGTTTTGAAGTGAAGAAGAAAAATGGGGGACAAGAGGAAGAAGACGTTCATGTTCATCCGTCTTGTGTCAGCTGCTGGAACTGGATTCTTCTATGTCAAGAGGAAGAGTTCCAAGGGACTTCTTGAGAAGCTCGAGTTCCGTAAGTACGATCCTCGAGTCAACCGTCATGTCCTCTTCACTGAGCAGAAGATGAAGTGACAGGGATTAAAAACTCTACATTTCAAGAACCAACCAAGTAGTTTTACTTCTTATCAAAATCAAATAACTTGTCAGGTTCAGTCTTGAGGTTTAAGACTTTGTAAGTTTCATGATTACTGTCTCAGGAGGGTTTATAAAAAAAAAAAAAAGCAAAAGACTCTTATCACCAAAATCTTGCTGTCAAAGAATGACTAATTGACACAAACTATATAGAATAAAACTTATATAAATCATCATATCGATCTATGTTATTATTTATCGCATCAAAGAATTCGAATCAAATGAATCTTCAAGGCACAGGTGAGAGACACTTTTTTGCTGCTAGGACTCGAATGGTGAGTTTTTCTAGAGTACTACTGTCTTTGGAGTTTCTAATGAGTTGTTTTAAGAATGACAAATTGACACAAATTAGAGCGTCTTGGTATTTCAAAGAGTTGTTTCAAGACACCACGCTTGTGTTTGTTTCGAGTACGCTCATGATCCAAACGTAGCGCAAGCTTCTTGAGTGTTGCTGAGTTCTCCAGAAAGTATCTAACCAGTTTCAGTTCAGTTGCTTTCCGCGTGATCGGGCTTTCGATGTCAACAGATTCAAGGGACGATACCAAACAACGAGGTAACACAGCCGGAGGAGGTCCAGATTTCTCTTCCTCTATACTGTAAGGTAACAGTTTCTGCAATAAATTAACAAAAAAATCGACAAAAGTCCAAACCATAAATCAGTAAATTTTGTATACAAAAAAACAAAAACTTCTTTAAGAACTCAAGTTAAAGAGTTGCGAAGTTTAAACAAAATCATCACCATGGTAAGGTATTTCAGATTTGGGCAGCTTTCAAGAACTGATGGCACCAATTTCGGAGAGGCCTCTGAGGGCATAGAAACGCACAAACGGGACATGTCATGAAATTTGGGTAATGGGTTGAAGTCCCTGTTAATTTGGATGCACTGCCAAACAAACAAAAAAAAGAAGAAAAAAACAGCAAGTAAGAGACTAACAGAAAGAGAGATATATGAAGTAACTAAAATATGACGTATATTGTGAATAAATATTATACCATAAGAGTATCCCATGAGATGATCATCTCCCCCGCACATGAAAAATTGTTGAAAAAATTATGGACGATACTCCTTTGCCACAAGTTATTATCAGTAGAATCAAAGGTCACATCAATATCAACCTTGATGGAAGCACCCATATTGGTTATTTTGCAGTTTCTGCAATGGCATCCATTGAGACTCAGATATTTGAGTCTAGGAGCATCGATCACAACTGCTTCTCCGTATGGAACGTTACTAATCGAACCACAAAGTGTTAGAGATAAGCTCTTTAATGACTTTGAATAGACGCGAATGTCTCCTACATCATCAGTTGTCCTGTTTGATATTATTACTAGTTCTTCAAGAACCGGAGAGCATGAGACTAGCATTACTACAGCGTCATTTGTGGGAAACTGAACATACTCTAAGTGCATAATCTTGAGACATGGTAAGGAAAGAGACCCGAAATCATTCAACCGAACCATATGGAGCCTTATGCATACCAATGCCTCACACACAGAAAGGGTTAATGGTATCAACTGTATCCAATACATGCGATTCACAACTTCGAAACGTTGAATCTTGTGCTTAAGAACTCGACTAAGACACGGCTCAAACACAGATTCCTTAAAGCCCAGGACATGTCTCACAACGTTTAACTTGAATTCAGACAAGTTTGATCCGTTTTGGAACTTATCGAGAAAACTCACACATGTATCGTAATTTGGGAAGTCAGAGATGTTCAACTCTAATCTAGGAACCCGTAGCCAAAAATATCTCCATCTAGAAGACAAAACACTTGTCCTAACAACATCCTTAAGCGTAAACGAGTCAAGTATCAGCCATAGCAACTCTTCGGGTAATGAGCTTATCCTGTCTTCCCCACTTGATCTACCAACTCCGCGTTCCATAGATTTTTGTTTGTGGTTCAAGTCTATCGATTTTATAAACCCTAAGCAATTTCTCAGAATTTAACTATAGAATTCCCAACCAATCATAGCCCTTAGTTTGATCGTTTACACTAAACGTAGCAGTGTTACGTAGATCAGAAAGAATCAAAAGGAAACACGAACAACAAGAGTCTTAAGCATACAGGGAGCTTTTGTTAATTAGGTACTAATTTACTGGCGATCGTAAATTTCGTCGGAGAGACTACTAGCGACAGACGCCACAGACCTAGCAAATTTACTGTGTGCTAAGTAAATAATAAAACATTAGTATTTGTCTCTTTGCATATAGAGGTTTATTTATACAAATATGTACATTTAAATAAAATAAAATAATATGTACATTATATATATATATATATATTAGATTGTATAATTTATGGTTTTATATCATAAAATAATCTAGTAAATTAGAAAATAATTAATTTAGTTTTTGATGTTCTAGCCCGGCTCTTTTTTTTTTTCTTTTTTTCTAGGCAAATATTTTTAGTCCAATCCAAATATATTACAAATGTGCTATTTGGACTGAGACCGGGTCGACCTAATAATTGATGACACGGGTCTGAGTCCTTGAATATATAAGTGAATGTACTATGTATACTATACTCTCTTCTTTTGTGTTCGTAAGTGAGATAATGATAGGACATAATTTCCTCGTGTTGATGGCATATAACTTAATAATCTTTATAAGCTTTTGACCTCAAAAAAAAAAAAAAAAAAAACAA
>NC_025692.1:4836037-4847939 GCF_000633955.1 Camelina sativa | reverse complement strand
AAAAAAAAAAAAAAAAAAAATCAATAAATAAATAAAAAGAGAGATACAAACTGCATTGTGTAAACGCATGCATCTCATCTATTTGGGTGTGAGATCTCTTAATCATCATCAGCATATAAGAAGACACTTACAGTATTTGTAAGGAATTATGTAATGTAGAGTCATGCGATCCATTAATTATCTTTTGCTTTGATCATTCTTGTTTATCGATGCTTATTTATACCCTAGGCTATTTAAGAAGCAGAAGACTCTCTCAAGTCTCAAATTGCATTGTTTGTTTGTTGGTCTTGTAGAGTCTTCTGCTTCTTAAAACGCGAACTAGAGTCTTCTGCAGGTTCAAGTCTCAGATTCTTCCATATTAATTCAGGTTTAGACTCTAGAGTGTTTGGGTTTGACTAATTTATTTTGTTTACTTAAAATTATATATATAAAAAAAACAAACAAGGGTAATTGGAGCATAATAATTAATAAGTTTGACTGATTTTTTTTACCTTCTTTACTTTAATTTTTTATTTTTTACTTTAATACAATTGACTGAAAGAGCAGTAAATGCTAGATTCTCTGAAGAAGCATGCACACTTCAATCTTTACCAGAAAATAAACGACAAATTTTTTTTTCTCAAATCCCTCTTCTAAGATTTGCTTCTTCTCCCCCTTGGCTCTGATTCTATTTTGGAGTTCGATCAAACTTGCTTTCGATTATAATAATGGAAGAATCTTCAATTCAACCGCTCAGAACTTGTGTTCCCGCTAATGGTTCTTCATCGTCATCTTCTTCCACTCCTCCTCCTTCTACTTCTTCTTCTTCTCAGGTATTCGAAATTTTGAGTTTTTATTGGGTTTTAGTTGTATATTGCTGAATCGCTAAAAAAAAAAAACCCAAGATTTAAATTTTCTTAGCTCAATTCAACTTGTTTCGTTTCGTTTGTGGTTATGATGAGATTGGATTCTCAAAACTTATGCTTCCTTGTAAAATTGTTAGAAAAGGTTCTGTATTGTACCATTCTTGAGATTTTTTTTTAAATCACCAGGTTAAAGAACAAGAATCTCCTACTGAAGGTGATGATGGTGTCTCCAGATCTCAACCAAGTACTGGAAGCCAATTGGATGATGTTTCAATCCAAATACCACCAAAAGGACCTATGCCCACTTTAGGAATCTTGCGGAACTTGAGTCTTAAAAGGAAGTCTTCTCTACCTAACTACGAGAGAAGACTGCTACTGAGTCCTAGTGTTTCAGAAACCAGCAGTGAAAAGCCTCTTGTTGCAAGTTCCATCACTTCGCCTTATTGGAAAAGGTGTTTGTCACTTCCTTCTACGAATGCTGCTAGATTGTCAATGGCTGCATCTACTCCTCCTGTTTCAGCTGTTGTGGTTCATAGTGAACAACCTAAATCTAATGTGAGTTCTTTTCATGTCTGTGTGTAGAAGGATTTGTAATGTTTGTTTTCGTAAAGTAACTTCTTTTCAAGAGTGTAAAGATTGGAGTTTTTTTTGGTGCAGAAAGATAGTGTTCATGCATCAGTTTCAAGATCCTTGTCCATGCCCGGAAGAAACAAAGTCATTGTACGAGCTGTTTCTTTTGACGATAACAAGAATCACATTTCGAACGAAGCAAGTGGCGGTATGTTCTATTGAGCTCATTTTTCTTTTTCTTTTGGTGGTTGCTTTATGAATCCATGGGAAGGCTGAGTGTTGGAATAGATTGATTCACTAGAAGCTTTATCAATTCCAAGAAATTTGATTGTCCTTTGATCAGTGAAACGGCAAGTTCACACTCTTATGTTCCTTCTTTCATCTGTTTTTGATTGGCAGATCAAATCACTCCGGTTCCCGCAGAAGAAACAGAAGAGGAAATCCCTGAAGAAGAAGCAGTTTGCAGGATTTGTCTTGATGTGTGCGAAGAAGGTAACACACTGAAAATGGAATGCAGTTGCAAAGGTGACCTCAGACTCGTTCACGAACACTGTGCCATTAAGTGGTTTAGTACAAAGGGAACGCGAACCTGCGATGTTTGCAGACAAGAAGTCCGAAACTTACCAGTGATTTTGCTTCGTGTACCAACAATTAATCAACTCACCAATAGACGGGAACTCACTCAGCAGAGTTCACATCCACAAACCATAAGGTAACAGACGCTTTAAGATTGTATTTGTTTAATAAATCTAACAATTGACGATCGAATAAGTTGTGCAGTGTTGGGCAAGAGTTTGTAGTACTTGTACTCATTAGCACCGTCTGCTACTTCTTCTTCCTTGAACATTTACTGGTAATGCTTCCTTTTTCTTACCCTGAGTATATCGTTACAGAGATCTATCTTTCATTACAAAGATTACCTTTCATTACATAACATGGAATCTTATTTGTTTCGTAGATTCGTGACTTGAAGTCACAAGCAATCTTTGTCGCAGCGCCATTTTCATTCACCTTAGCTCTCTTAGCCTCAACTTTTGCCGTCATCCTCGGTATGATACTACTCCCTCTAGAAAATTTCCAATATCTTTTATTCGTCTCCTAACAGGCTAACACAAATATATACTGTTGATTGTTACCTCCGGACTCACAGCAATCAGAGAATACATATGGACATACGCCGCTCTGGAGTTTGCATTAGTGGCCTTACTTGTTCATCTGTTATATGCTACAGTAAGTAATACTAAAACCATATGTTTTAAGCAAAATTCTTAAACACTTAATCTCAGACCTCCCTATTGAAACAAATTACTCATGAAAAGATCTCTTTTTTTTCCAGCTTGAGGTGCCGGTTATCTATGCAATGCTTTTCGCGGGGATTATGGGTTTCGGGATAGCAATGGGCTTAAACTTGTTGTGCATTTGTTATTCCTCTCACCGTGTGCGGTTTCCGCAGAATCCAAACTTGGTGTAAAAGAAAGTGTCTTCCTTTTTTAAGTTTCTTCTATTCTTATAGCTTGGATAGTTGGATATGAAAGGGCAAATTGCTGAATAGATAGATTGGTTTGTTGTACTTTTGTATGTGAAGATACATTTTTTGTGAATGAGATCAGATTTTACTTCTTTTTGAATGTCTCTTGGTTCAAAAATCTTTTGAGAGTTTACGAGATCGGCTTGTGAGAAGTGTTTCTTACTAAATAAGTAAATATCTTTAAAATGTTCCAAAAAATAATGGGGCGTTCCGAGAATCGAACTCGGGACCTCTCGCACCCAAAGCGAGAATCATACCACTAGACCAAACGCCCTTATTGCTTCATAGTAGCATTAAATCTATATCTATCTTCACTGACTCTGACTTACGTTTTGCATCAACCTAAACGAGAAAGAACGAAAGTTGAGAGAGAAGTTAACAGACATTTACACAACTTATGAAACAAAGCAAGAGGCACAAATATGTGAAAATGGGGGTTTCAACATAATGTTTCCATAGTTTTTAAGTCGACTAAAAAAACTGGAATTAGACACATGTTTTGGATGGAACTGAAAACTACACATTTCGACAAAATGTAAAAGCCATTACGACCAAGTACCAACTACTAACAAAGAAATTAACCTTCCTATCAGAAATAGTCTAAGATCTGCGCAAGTGATGGGGCAACGCACTTGGATCGAGCTCAAGATAGCCTCTAAGAGTACCATCTCTCTCTCCAGTCAAGCGGAATGCAGGAACACAATGAGAGAATCTCAACAATTCACACCTCGGGATCTTCTTCTTCACATCGATGCCTCCTTCCAGTTTTTCCTTGAATACCGAAATTAACCCATCCACCCGTTCCAACATCATAACCTCTATGTTGCTCTCATTCTCATCAAGAACTTCAACAACCTCGTATTCACACTTCTTCAAGCTTGCGGCCTTGATTGTTACACTCCAGTTCTTGTACATTGCCCAAATTTCACCGGTCTTGGGGAGGACAATGTACTCGTCTTTCCTGAAATGCTGTTGTTCTGCCTTAATCTGTTGTGAGAAACCAGCCACAGTAGTGAGCGTCTCGTCCCGGCCTTCCTTCAGAATAAAATTTCCGCAACTAACTGGCATTTGTTTGTCTCGCCACTGTGCAACGTTCTCAAGAAGTGGTTTTGGCTCTAGCAGGCTGATCTGCAATTTGAATACCGGCCTCCATACTATGTGCTGAATCTTGGCGTAACACTTGGGCAAGTCATTCTCTTTTCTGTTCAATGACCATATTTGGCCAGGTGCAAACTTCCCCTCTAATCTATCAGCACTGAAGTTGTGGAACTGAAAATTAGGAATGACCATACAGTCTGGCTCAGATGAAGGCTGAGAGCAATGATGTACTTGGGTAGACTTGGCAGCTTCTCGTAAGACAGGGACAGGTTCGTCTTCAATCTTATGTGGTATTGCAGCTGTATCGAGCTCATAAGAACCAACGGGAACTCCATCCCGTTCTTTTCCAGTCAATTTGGTTGAAGGAACTCTGTGGGAGAATCTAAGCAACTCATGAGGAGAAATCTGAAATGTGTATGATCCACCACCACCACCCGGTACAACTCGACAAAAGACACTTGCAAAGCCTTTTATTTTACGCAAGAACGCAACGTCTATTGCAACGCCTTCAACATATTCTGACAGAATCTCAACAAACTCATACTCATACTCATGCTCATGGGAAGAACGCGGGCGACCAGAAGACCAATTGATGTTCCAGTTCTTGAAGAGAGCCCATGTTTCTCCTATTCTTGGGTATACCATGACACTATCATTCCTGCTTCCTGTTCTGCAGTGAATCAGATGAGAGAACGATGGAGTTTCATTTGTGTTCATTCCTTCACCAAGTTTGAACTTACCAACAGAGATGGGCAAGTTTTGGCGAACCCACTTTATTGCTTTCTCATCATCTGGTGTTGCCTCTAGCCATTGTATTTTGAGCATGAAACTAGGTTTCCTTATGACTTTTTTGATGATGGCATAGAAACGAGGCATTCGACCCATGTCATCATACATTGCCCATGTCTGACCAGCTTTGAAACACATTACTTCCCTCGACAGCTCAAAGTTAGTGAAATCAGGATCTTCACACTCAAAAATCTCTGCATCTGATGCACTCCTTGAACTTGAACCCTTTGCTGCATTACAGGCATCAGAAACACGAGAGCTTCCCACTTGGTCTTCTTTTATCTTCTTCTTCCTGTTTATACCGTTTGGTAAGGTTTCTGTAAACTGTTGGTTCTCATGTGATTTCTTTCCGACATCAGACTCGTCAGCACTTTCTGCATCCTCTTTTTCTTTATCGCTCTTATTCTCTTTATATGAAACCTGCTGCTTGTTACGGACTGACCTCCGTGAATGCTGTCCATCAGTAGACCCTGAATCTTTTCCACCAGCTGGACCTTCGTTGCACTCAATGCTACTCTCACTGCAAGAGCTGTCACTGGATTGGACCATCTTCTTCCTCTTTCTCTTTCCATTGGTGTTCTCAGCAGAAGTACCCGAGTGTTTTGCTCTAGCATTCTCTTTACTTGAGGAAACCTTGGCAGAGTTCTCCGGCTGCTTCTCCGATGCCTTGGCTGCCTCTTGAGTTGGACCCTTGCTCTTTTGGAAAGATGCAAAAGTCGTCTGAACTGGTGGACCAGGGAAAGTTTCTTGAAAAGCAGTGTATTGCTTACTGCAGCTCAAACAACTCATTAGTTTGTCGAGAAATTCCCTCTGTAACTCATACTTCCTGCTACAAAAGGGGCACGAGGTACAAAAGGTCGAGCTAGCATCAAACCCAGTTGGTTGAGGTTGAGGTGGTTTTTTCTGGTGTTCAGGCATCTTCCGAGTTGTTGTGGCATTATTGACATTGGTCTGGAAAACACGCTGAGTGGGAAAAGGTCTGGCCTGGGCTTGTTGGGGTTGAAACGTAGGTGATGGTGCAGCAGGCCTTCTGAATACGGGTTTTCGTCTCATGTCATGAAGACTCCTTTTACTTTTGTTCAAAAGAAGCGTCTTAGCTTCCCCGATGATCTTGAAAGCAGATTCAGCACCAGGGAATTTGTTTTTGTCAGGATGAAGATTAAGGGCAAGATTCTTAAACTGTTTATTGATGGTATTGTCATCTGCACTTTGCTCGACTTGAAGAATCTTGTACCAATCAGTCTCATCCCCAGATTTCTCCAATACTGCACAATGCACATCACACACCATAATCATTCGAGAAACAACATTCTCAAGAGTTGCATCCATTTTCTGAGCCTTGTTTGCAATTCTACGAGCAGTTGTGAAATCTGACTTGCTCATGTAAGTTTCTGCTAGTTCTTTGGCTCGAAGAGCCTCATCTTTGTTACTCATACTTCAAAAAAACAACCCAGATTTCAAAATCTAGTCTCTTTGCTAAAACCCTACATAGACAAATTCGAATTTAGCACTGTAATAACATCAAAAATAAAATAAAAAAATGAAACAGCCAAAACAAAGTATTCCAACAAAAACACACAAACAGATTCAATTCAGACATAAGGAACACAGTAGAAATGAGGCGAATTTGTCCGAGACGAAGGTGAAATAATAATGGGCATTTGTCATAACCAAAGACTACATTATAGAGAAGACTAAACGATTTCAGGAATCAAAAACGAGAACTGAAGAGTGAGAGAGAGAGACTCACCGGAGTATGGAGAAAGGGAGAGAGAGAGAGGCACCGTCAAAGCTCACGTCGATGCAGTTAACTGCCTCTTTGACTGAAATCTGTCGTCGTCTTCGTTTGTGGGGGAACACCTCACAGTTTATATGCTTCTCTGGTTTTACTGTAATTTTTAGCAATTTTAAGGTCATGATAACTTTTTTATTTTTCTATATTTGCGTTAAAGCCCCTCAAATATAGCTAAATTACTACTAATTTGTGAATAAAAGAGTAATTTGGTAATTTTCTTTACATTGAAAATGACATTTATATCCAATTTTGGATATAAAAGTCTTTTTCTGATAAAAGTTTGATGTTGTAGTTTTAGGGTTTTGAGTAAAATGTCTCATTCAAATATAGAAAATCGAAACAAATTATAGTATATCCTTCGATAAATTTATTTTAAAAATATTTCATAAATTAAGATCGAACAAATATAATCAACGGTTACAAAAAAAAATCTCTATAAATTAACAATGTTGAGATGATGAAAATCTTTTAATTTATCGATACATAATAATTATTAATTCATAGAGAGAATTGTCAGTTTTGGATTTTTTGTTTTAAAATTAGTTTAAAGAAGATTTAATTAAAAAAATTATTGAATCAGGTACAAGGAAAACAAGAATAATAATGTATTGAATATGACTCAAGAATAATAATAATATTTTTGTTAGAAACAAACTCTAACATAAATTAATGTAGATTTCGGAAAAAATAACAAAGATTAGAGAACATCTTTTACATTGCTTATTTGCTTATGAGACATTATTATCCAAAATCTCAAAACTCAATATTTCAATATAAAAATAATGAAATAAAAATAATTAAGTAAATCCTTGTATCTATAATATGCAATTAATCTATAGTTAAATTAATAATAAAAAAATATTACAGTTATTTTGGCAAAAATTGTGAGTAAGTGTGTAGATTATGTACATCATCCGTCATTAATTTTGCATTGTTAAATGATTTTCAAAGATTCTTTTGATCCGCTTAATCCAAGACATGACTTTAAAGGGAAAAAAATATATGGTTGACTGTAGAGTTGATTTCAAACTATTTTTTCAACTAAAACATATTCATCTAGAATTCTAATTATGTATATGAGTGCTTATTTCATATTAATTTGTTCACCTAAGTATAATTTCTCAGCACTACTCAATGTAATTTTTTTTAGTGTAGTGTTCTTCGCTTAGTTTATATTTTGTGCTTTTGAGTTCAAAATTCAAATCAATGGTCATAAACTAAACATGCATTTTCTCTCCAACATCTACAACACCAACTCTACAAGTTATAAAAGAATAGTTTGAGTTTAGTTCTTAGTGGCTAATATTTTTAATTTCATACTTTCCAAAGTTCAGTTTCATAAGCATGAACTTGAACTTGCAATTTCTTTAGTTTTATAAAGATGTATTTTAGCTTTTTTTTTTTTTTTTAAGAAAATCCATTTTTCGGTTTCCACAATAAAATAATCTAAACAAAATTCATATCAAAATTATTTTTTAGAAAGATTGGTTAATATATGCTAAAAACTAACAAATGAAAATTGTTTTATTAATCTAGGCCATGTTCATTAACTAAAAAAAAGCTTAAGCTATTTGACCAAGCCGAGCATCTCTTTTGTTATGAATTGTTTTAAATTAAAATTGTTTTATTAATCTAGGCCATGTTAAAATTGTTTCGGAAAAACGAGCATGAGCCAACCGTTTGACCAAGCCGATTTCGATCAATTTAAACCCTGATGAGAAATTTATAACAAGAAGGGAATCAGTAAGCTGCTGAAATCAGTTAAGGCTTTAAAACCTGAAACGTACTAAAACCATAATTTAAGCTTCTTCCACCAAACGTACTAAATTACAGAGAAGAACATACTCTACATCATGGTGAAAGTCTTAAGGTACTAAAAACCAAAAACAACAAACCCCTTTTCACTAATTGCACCAAAATCTAACAAAAAGGAAACCTTGGCGCTTCCTGTCCCTTTTTTTCACTTACTTCCTCTGTTCAACAGTGTATAACGTTAAAAGGTGTTGCCCTATGATCAACACTTAAAAACTCTTTCAACTCTCCATGCATCTCTTTTGTTACACGCGAAGCAGGAACCTTATTCGAGAATCTGATTCTTTCCGACCTTGGGATCGTAAATATTGGTTCCGACCCATCCGCCTCGTTATAAGTATACTCCGTGCATGCCTTAAACAACATATTCTCACTTTCAAAATCATCAACATCATGAACGTATTCATACTCCAGCAGTTGGACCTTATAATCCAAAGTGTCATCAAGAATTTCAACCATGTCATAAAGACCAAATTCCATGTCTTCAACATCAGTATGACTACTCCAGTATCTGTATATCACCCAAACTTCACCAATCTTGGGGAGAATGGTATACTCAGTGCCATCCATGGAGGTTCGAGGAATTATCTTATGTGAAACCTCACTTGGGGTGATTATTTCGAGTACTTTCCTTGCGTAGAATGTTCCACAACCAACAGGCATTTGCTTGTCCACCCATTCCATAACATCCTTAGGGCACCTAGTAGCCTTTAGCCTACCTACGTGTAGTTTAATCACAGGATCCTGCTCAAGTGCCTGAGTAAAAGTGATCTTTATGAAGGAGAAGCCAAGAGATTCCAAAGTGGATCAGACTAAGCCCAACAACACTCAATCAACGAAGTCCAGCAAACCCAATACGAGACAAGAGATGAGACGATGGTCACATGAAGACAAGAAGAAGGACAAAACAAAGGAATCTTTGTACCTCCAAGTCGTTGCAAATGCAGAGGTTGCAGGCTGTCACAAGGCTCTGCAAATAGAGACAAAGAACGGCTTCGACGCTCTAACCCTCCTCTCTGAGGATGACATGTGTCATTGAGAACTAGGTTTAGCAATGTCTCAATCCTTGTATAAATAGATGATGAGAAACATTGTAAACCTCAAGAGAGTATAATCAGAAATAAGAAATAACTTTCTTCACCGTTTATCCAATTTCTATAATCTTCTGAATCCTACCATAGTACAGAGGCAATTCATCGTCACCACTGTAAAATGACCAAATCTGGCCAGTCTTAAATACCTTCTCCTTGCAAACAAAGTAGACGGCTTGGCGTTTGGACTTTATATCACGCTCAGAGTTTGAAGGCACGATGATCTCCTCGATTGCTTCTGGTAACGCAGCTTGGTCCAGCTCGTACGCATCTTTTGGCACACCTAGTCCTTCAACTCCAGTAAGTTTGAAGGAAGGAACCCTATGGGAGAACCGATACAAACTGTGAGGTAAAATACGAAATATACCTTCATAACCAGTTCCCATTCGGAAGAACACACTAGCAAACCCTTTTGCTTTATGCAAGTATGCAACAAATACACCACCTTCATCAGCGTAATCTGACAGAATCTCGACAAATTCATACTCAAATTTGTGGTGAGAATCTGGCTCTGAAGACCACTTCATATCCCAGTTCTTGAAAAGCGCCCATGTCTCTCCTTTTTTAGGAGATACACTAAAATGACAGGTGTTGATGAAACGACAAGTAATGCTGAAACAACGAGTGTTGCTTAGTTCATTGCAATGGATAACATGTGAAAATATGGAACGATCTTTTGTGCTTTTATTTTCCCCAAGCCTGAACTTACCAACAGAAATAGGCAAGTCTTCTTCAAACCATAGCATCTCTTTCTCATCATGTGGATCTGGCTCTAGATATGTGATCCTAAGCCCGAATGAAGGAGCTGAAACTTTTCTGATCTGAGCATACAGTCTAGGCATCCCATTCTTTGTATTATAAAGAGCTCAAGTCTGACCCACAGCAAAGTTTACTTCTTCCCGCAGCTTATCAAAGTCGTTAAACTTTAGACCAGCACATTCAGAAGTGTTTGGTTGTACTGCAACTTCTGAACTTGTATCACATAAACCAAAGTTATTATCTGCCTCAGGATTCTGACAGCTCCCACTTGACCATTCATGTCCATGGCATTTGGCAATGTTTCTTTGCAAACATCAACCTCAAGGAATTGCTTTCCGCTTCCAGACACTTCTCTTGCACCTCCAAAACCATTTGCCACAATTCTATTGCCAGTATTACTTAGATTTACAATAATATCTTCATACTTACTTCCATCCTCAGTGTTAACCATTTCACCATTCCTCGGAAAACGCACCCATTAAACGATCAGTGCGTTTCAAAAAAAAAACGACCATCGCAAATTCATGGGTAAGCCGACCATCGCGTGTCACACCTATATAATAAAACCGAGTTCGCTACTCGTAATAAGAAAACAGGCCGACCACAGCGTGACGCATCTGTATAATTCAAGTCGGGTCGCTACTCGAAAATTCATGGGTAAGCCGACCATCGCATGTCGCACCTAGATAAAAAAACCGAGTTCGCTACTCGTAATAAGAAAACATGCTGACCACAGCGTGTCGCATCTGTATAATTCAAGCCGGGTCGCTACTCGCAAATTCATGGGTAAGACGACCATCGCATGTCGCACCTACATAAAAAACTGAGTTCGCTACTCGTAATAAGAAAACAAACCGACCACAGCGTGTCGCATCTGTATAATTCAAGCCGGGTCGCTACTCGCAAATTCATGGGTAAGCCGACCATCGCGTGTCGCACCTATATAATAAAACCGAGTTCGCTACTCGTAATAAGAAAACAAGCCGACCACAGCGTATTGCATCTGTATAATTCAAGTCGGGTCGCTAATCGCAAATTCATGGGTAAGCCGACCATCGCGTGTCGCACCTACATAAAAAAACCGAGTTCGCTACTCATAATAAGAAAACAAGCTGACCACAGCGTGTCACATATGTATAACTCAAGCCAGGTCGCTACTCGCAAATTCATGGGTAAGCCGACCATCGCGTGTCGCACCTATATAATAAAACTGAGTTCGCTACTCGTAATAAGAAAACAAGCCGACCACAGCGTGTCGCATCTGTATAATTCAAGCCGGGTCGCTACTCGCAAATTCATGGGTAAGCCGACCATCGCGTGTCGCACCTATATAAAAAAACCGACTTCGCTACACGTAATAAGAAAACAAGACGACCACAGCGTGTCACATCTTTGTAATTCAAGCCGGGTCGCTACTCGCAAATTCATGGGTAAGCCAACCATCGCGTGTCGCACCTACATAAAAAAACTGAGTTCGCTACTCATTATAAGAAAACAAGCCGACTCCTGTATATCGCACTCGAACGAGAAAAAGCCGAGTCGCCACTCGTGACTTAGGAAAAGCCAACCAATCGCGTGTCGCGTGCCGAAGAGATTTTAAAAAAAAAGGGGGGGG